>NC_083588.1:64715320-64912820 GCF_027579695.1 Neoarius graeffei | reverse complement strand
CTGACTTGTGCATGTTGGCAAATGGCACGCACGCTGATTGTCGAAGCACTATGATCGAACGATGTCATTTTTTTCCCCTTAAAGGTGGAGTACGAGATTTTGGAATAACGGTTCCCGCAAGCCATATTTTGAAAAGAAACACGCCCGCCCTCACCATGCTCCCACCCCCCGCGTCTCCACCCTCCTCCCCCTCATAAAGCCTGAGAAAGTCAGCCTTTATAATGGGTGTCTATTGCGTTACACACCAGTGGAGCTCGTTAAGTTAGGGTGTAGAGAGCTTGGAAAAATAGCTCAAACCTTCTCATTTAAACTGTGTTTTTAGCCACAATTTTCACTCCACACACATAATTTTCTCAAAAGTAGTAGCCACACTTGTCCTGATTCACACAATGTGTCTACCTACACGATAGGACTTGCAGTTTTTGAATGAGAAGCCTGAAAGTGAGGAGAGGGCAGCCACGCAGCCCCATAGACTCCCATTATAAACTTGGCAGAAAAGTCACTCGTTTTTAACTCGCTCTAGTGACCTCAATGTTTACACTACAGACAAAAAAATTACATCAGTGTGTTCTGGGGAGCCTTGTGGCGCTCACTGTGAAAGAAATTTGTGAATATCTCCTTCCGTTTTCGTGTAAATCCCCGTTGTTTGGAGGGAGCACACTGAGAAAATCCTGTGACACTCTGCTCGCAGCGCGCGGGTTGGGGGAGGGGCTGCTCGCTCTCTCTCACACACACACACAGAAGGGATGGGCTGAAAGAGTCAGACCAAACCATTTTTGCATTAGGGGTGGTAGGGGGTTCTTGACGCCTTTTTCAAAGACAATAAAGGCAAAAGATCTAGAAATCATTTACTGAATGCAAATATAGCACATTTCTCCCCCAAATCAACACATTTTGAAATGAAATAAAATAATCACAACTTCATGAGAGCCCAGTTCTGGGCCCCCCCATTCCTGGGCCCGGGACAACATACCCGTTTGTCCCCCCCTGTCGACGGGCCTGCACACACACACACACACTGTAACCCAACACCACCCAAATGCACACATCACCACACACATACAGTAACCCAACACCACACACACACACACACACACACACACACACACTGTAACCCAACACCACCCAAACACACACACACACTGTAACCCAACACCACCCAAATGCACACATAACCACACACACACACACACACACACACACACACACACACACACTGTAACCCAACACCACCCAAACACACACACACACACTGTAACCCAACACCACCCAAATGCACACATAACCACACACACACACACACACACACACACACTGTAACCCAACACCACCCAAACACACACACACACACTGTAACCCAACACCACCCAAACACGTACACACACACACACACACACACACACACACACCCAACACCACCCAAATGCACACATCACCACATACGCACGCACACACACACACACACACACACACACACACTGTAACCCAGCACCACCCAAATACACACATCACCACACACACACACACACACACACACACACACACACACACTGTAACCCAACACCACCCAAATACACACACACACACACACACACACACACACACACACCCAACACCACCCAAATACACACATCACCACACACACACACACACACACACACACACACACACACACTGTAACCCAACACCACCCAAATACACACACACACACACACACACACACACACTGTAACCCAACACCACCCAAATACACACACACACACACACACACACACACACACACACACACACACACACACTGTAACCCAACACCACCCAAACACACGCATAACCACACACACACCACAACTCAAAACAAACACAGCCCAAATATACAACTCACCATTCACACACCAAACACCACACAAACACTCCACCAGAAAATCCTTAAAACCATCTCACACGCACACACAACACAAAGTCATGCACACCACCACCCTAATACACACACAACACTACACACACACACACTGTGTCCCAACACCACCCAGATACACGCAGCACTATAGCAAACACACTTCACACCAACCAAAAGCAGCACCCCCCACCCCCCGCAGTGACTCGGTTCAGATGGGTTTATTGGCAGCTTGTGTTTCCATGGCAACGTTCTGAAACCATGACAACCATTTGAGCTTTTTTGCGATGTACTGCATTTGTTCCTCCATCTCTGTGTCTTACTCAGCGTACAGGCAGGTGTGACTGCACATGTGTGTGTGTAACAATCCTGTTCTAGTGTGTGTGTGTGAGATGAATAAGTCTTCACTGTACTCATGGACACTGTTGTTTCATTAACACTTCAGGGATCTGTGTGTGAACATACGGAAGATTCTAGAACGTTCTCCTCGTTCATGCCGGTTCATTCGGATTGTCAGTTTACATTTTTACCTGAAGTCGTTTTTTTTTTTAATTAAATAAAGACCATTTCAGGCTTGTCGTTCCTGTAACATCACGTCTCTCAAGTCTCAAGTGTTTTATTTCTTTCACACTACAGCAATTTGCCAAGAATTATTTTTTTATTCATTAAAATTCACAATACTTTTTATCCATTTATTGTCATCAAATGTTCGTGACAATTTCTCATTTACATTATAGCAGCTATAATTAGTCATTTCCTCACAAAATTCACAGCTTTTCAGAAAAGTTACAGCTTCACCTCCAACTGTTACAAAGCGCTGACACTGGAGACTCCTTCCCATCGACTGTAATAATAATGGACGCAGCATCTGTGACGTCACTCATAGGATTTCTGAAGAGCGGGTTTGAAGCTCACATAAGGAGGCTATGGGCGTCGCCATCTTGGCATAACTAAATTCTTTGAGCTATTTCTGTTTCTTTTAAATACTTAATATCAATTTTTGGGGTTTTGTTTTCGAGTAGAGTTTTTATTTCATCCTCAGTTGGTTCAGCAACACACTCCACCATTTTGTTTTTCTCTACTCACAGTATATGAGCTGATATCCTAGTAGTAGAGTAGCCAATCAGAGCGTGTGATTGCTCATATCCAGTGAATGTGGAGAGAATATTCACCGATATTCACTTTGCCTTTTGTGAATAATTGTTAATTGTTGCATGATGATACTGAGAAGCCACAAAGATTCGTAAAAATGTTCGGTCTTGAAGACGCAGGAAAACTTAAAGTTATAGCTTTAACCTCTGACACTGGAGACTCCTCCTTCAATGTTAATTTAAATAAATGTCTCCAAACAGAAATCATCAGCCATTTTGTTTATTTGTTAATGTCGCAGGTCTGCTGGTCGAGTCCCTGTCAGTGAATCAGCTGTTAGTATAGAAACGATAACAGATCAAAATGAGCACATTAATTATGAATAAAGCTGTGATTTGCAGTGATGTGCAGCTGCACTACTGTCAGAGCTGCTGTTATAGAGAATTAATCACCACGTCTTATTAAAAAGAAGTATACTTCAAGTTCATTTTATCAAGTACACTTAAGTAAAGTGTATTTCCTTAAGTATACTTTTGCGTACCAGGTATACTGATATCAATGTAATTACAGTATACTCGTAAGTAAACTAACCTAATACTTCTTGGGACTAAATTGGCCGACTTTTAGTTGATAAAAAGTATACTTTAAGTCTAAGAGAAATAAACTTTGAGTATACAGCTAGTATTTTTTATTTTGTACTGCAAGTATACCACAAGTAAACTTATTTACTAATAGTTTACTATTTCTATACTTGTAGTCCACTCTTTAGTTTAGAAAAGCATACTTCATAGTGTACTGGAAATATACTATGCGTTACTGGTTATATACATCTAGTCCACTTTTTAGTTTTGAAGTTTACTGCAATTACCCTTCTAGGTATATTATTAGTTTTGGAGCCCTAAGCCTTACCTCATACACACTACCAGTAGACAACTTAAGTGTTTTGTACCTTAAGTTACAATGAAGTTATAAAGGTAAGAGTTCAGAAAATAACAACAGATACTCAGGATTAAGAACATATTCATTTTCTTTAAAAATCTAAATTTACTACAGGACAAGTACACTTAAACATAAGGCACAAATATTTTAATACTTTATTACACTTTTGTTAAGTATATCTTAATAAAAATTTGAAGTATAAGCTTAATATATTTAGACTTTTCTATATACTTTTCAGTACAAGCCAAGTATACTTATGTATAACTTTATTAAGTATATCTCTGATAAGTAAATAAAAAGTAAACTGAAAGCATACTCTCTTAATTTTAGTTTAAAAGAAGTATACTAGAAACACACTTGAATAAACTTCTTTTTTGTAAGGGACCTTCTGACCAATCAGAGCTCAGAACTCAGCAGCACAAAGGTTTCACTTTGGAGGAAATACTGACTGTATTTTTATTCAGTTGATTTCAGAGTGTAGAATTAGTTGAATTAGGTGTGTGTGTGTGTGTGTGTGTGTGTGTGTGTGTGTGTGTGTGTGTGTGTGTGTGTGTGTCATACGGAAACACTAGCAGACTTCACACACTATTCTCGGCCTGTCTTCACACTCGGCGGAGGTAAACACGGCGCAGCCCACGCACACCTTCAGCTTGTTTATTTCACACTCAGGCATTTCATAACACGCTCCAGTCTGTTAGCACCAATATCTGAGTTGGCCAGAACTCACCATCAGATGCAGTCTGATTCACTCTTAAGCTTTTTTTTTCCAGCTCTGATTAATAACACACACACACACACACACACACACACACACACACACTCGTGTTTTATACAGTACATGAAGTGTGACGCAGATTAATGACAGAGATACAACTTTTATGCTTAATTACACACACACACACACACACTAATCTATTACACTCACTACACAAGAATTCATTACATTTTTCAGATTTTATTAACGATTCTGTTTAGTAAATATGAGCAAATCTTAGGTTAGACAAAAGCATTATTTTTGCCTGCCTTTTTTTTATAAATTGCATCCATAAACAGAATACAGCAATTTTTAATTTTTATAATTTCTTTAATTTCTTTTGACTAACAGTCGGTGAGGCCTTATTCCTCACTGATCCTGAGCAAAACTGGACATTCATAAAATATTTGACAGCTTAGGTAACATTAATGGACGTCATAATATTATGATTGTACATAGCACAAGGCGGGCGGCACGGTGGTGTAGTGGTTAGCGCTGTCGCCTCACAGCAAGAAGGTCCGGGTTCGAGCCCCGTGGCCGGCGAGGGCCTTTCTGTGTGGAGTTTGCATGTTCTCCCCGTGTCCGCGTGGGTTTCCTCCAGGTGCTCCGGTTTCCCCCACAGTCCAAAGACATGCAGGTTAGGTTAACTGGTGACTCTAAATTGAGCGTAGGTGTGAATGTGAGTGTGAATGGTTGTCTGTGTCTATGTGTCAGCCCTGTGATGACCTGGCGACTTGTCCAGGGTGTACCCCGCCTTTCGCCCGTAGTCAGCTGGGATAGGCTCCAGCTCGCCTGCGACCCTGTAGAACAGGATAAAGCGGCTACAGATAATGAGATGAGATTATGGGTGGGGCAATAATCATGGAGGGCGCAGTGGTGCTGAGGTCCTCACTGTCGCCTCAGAGCCAAAGTGTTCTGGGTTACACTGGGTTGTGGCTGACTGGAGTCTTTCTGGGGTTTGCATGTTCTCCTCATGCCTTGGGTTTACTCTGGGTGCTCCGGTTTCATCCAACAGTCCAAAGACCGGTTGATTTGATCAACTGCCAACTCTAAATCCCCTATAAGTGTGAGTGTGATAGTGTTCGTCTCTGACAGATTGGTGAACTGCCCAGGATGAACCCCACCTCTCACCTGAAGTCAGCTGGGATTGGTTCCAGCTTCTTCCACAATCCTGATGGATAAGTGGTGTAGATAATGGACGTATATATATATATATATATATATATATATATATATATATATATATAATCTCTCATTATCTCTAGCCGCTTTATCCTTCTACAGGGTCGCAGGCAAGCTGGATCCTATCCCAGCTGACTATGGGCGAAAGGCGGGGTACACCCTGGACAAGTCGCCAGGTCATCACAGGGCTGACACATAGACACAGACAACCATTCACACTCACATTCACACCTACGCTCAATTTAGAGTCACCAGTTAACCTAACCTGCATGTCTTTGGACTGTGGGGGAAACCGGAGCACCCGGAGGAAACCCACGCGGACACGGGGAGAACATGCAAACTCCGCACAGAAAGGCCCTCGCCGGCCACAGGGCTCGAACCCAGGACCTTCTTGCTGTGAGGCGACAGCGCTAACCACTACACCACCGTGCCGCCCATATATATATATATATATATATATATATATATATATTAGTATGTTTAAAAAAAACAAAAACAATGACAGTGACAGAACATTCACCTATGGTCATGTACTGGCCTTGTGTATTGTTTGTTTTTGGTTGTTTTTTTTGTTTTTTTTCATTTTTCAGTTTGGTTCTAAAATCTGAGGATCTGAATAAATGTGTGGGACAAAAAAAGTGCGTGAGACAGCTTGCTTTCCACACTGCACATTTCCTCTCCAGAAGGATGTTTTCCCAACAGCACATTATCCAGACAGCTGGAATCTCCAGAGGCATGTTTTTCACAACACACGTTTTCCAGACATCTGCACTCTTCAGAAGCATGTTTTCCTGACAAAACATTTTCCATACAGCACATTTTCCTGACAAAATGTTTCCCAGACAGTGATTCTCTCCAGAAGCATCTTTTTTTAGACGGTAAAGTTTCCAGACAGCTGCTCTCTCCTGAGGCGTGTTTTCTAGATCACAAGCTCCATTGCAAAATACTCCATCGCTGAGTGCATTATTATAATTCAATTCTGTAGTAATGCTCCTAATGATTGTCCTGTTCCTTAGCAACCTGTTACTTAGCAACCAAAGCTTACTGTTAACAGACTTTAGTATAAATATGCAGGTGATTAAAGGAAATCTTGCAGTCTGATTGGTCGAGAGATTTGGATTATTTCTCGATAATCACCTCAAGTGACTCAGCAAAATGGCGGCCAATCGCTTCGTCACCGTAAGTGAGGAAGAATTACAGATGATGAAAGAAAATGTTGTTCCTAAAAGCACTAAACATACTATGAAGTAGAGGTCTGTGCGGGCCGGATTTTTCAGTCCCGCTCCCGCCCGCGCCCGCATTGTGCAGTCCCGCTCCCGCCCGCGCCCGCAAAGAATTATGATTTTCAGTCCAGCTCCCACCTGCGCCTGCCATATTTTGTCCTGCTCCCGCCCGCAAATCCCGCATGATGTAGACGTTCACGTTATTTCTCACGAAAGTTCTTGTCTTGACACAGCATGATGGTGCCCCGCCCCCTACTTTGAGTGGATTTGAGCATAAATATCTACAGCTCACGTTCACGTTTGTTATTATTTACCTTGTTTCTGAATTCGGAATGATGAAATGGCAACATGTAGACCTAATAATAATAATTATTTAAGTAGGCTAATCATTTAAGTATGCGCTCTCCCGTGGTGCATCTCCTATGAATAATTAGTGTGAAAGGAGAGATGGATCGCACTCTTGAACTTATTCTTTTAGTTACATTTCTTTTCAGTTGTTTTTAGCAGCAGGAGACAAACGTTTCGTCTGTTGCCTTCGTCAGTGTCTATAATAATAATAATAATAATAATAATAATAATAAACAATAAAAAAGACAGGCGAGCACGTAATTCCAAGTGGAAATTTGGTATATTTATTGTTCAGCCATACAAAACATTAGGCTGACCCAGTTTACATTTGTAAAGCATTTCTAACTAGAATAAGCTATAGAATACCCTATAAGCATAGCATATATAAATGTTATAACAAAACACAGTCCTAGCCTACAACAACAAAAAATCGACAGTATAGGCTACTGTAGCCATTATAGGGCTATGGTTGCACATTTCTAAAACTATTTGGGCTTGAGCCTCCGTGCAAGTGTTAAACTCAATATAACATAGCTGACCTTGTTTGAATATGAATAAGAAAAATGAGAAAATCAAATGCAGGTAAACGAAACAACTAAGCCTATTGCTTAGGCTATCGGGTTCTTTGAACAGCTATGGAGAAACAGCAAATTGTTCACTGTTGAGGGCTTCAACATACTGCACCTTTCCTCCAGTATGCGACCACATATGCTGAACGCACGCTCGGATGGTGCGCTGGAACCTGGAATGGCCAGTATATGCCGTGCCGAGATCTCAAACACGGAAGAGGAAAGGAATCGGAAACGTACGAGAGATATTTATCCTCTCCTGAATCAGAATCAGAATTCTGATGACCAGCTCATCTAAGGTGTCATTGAGGCATCATGTTAGTGTGGGTCACTGGAGGCTGGGTGTGAACGGCGAGTCATTAGAGTGATCAAAGGATTGCCCGTTAGGATGATCAATGGCAATCTGACTCTCTCTGCAAATTTAGGCATCTTAAAATGATTTTATTAATGCCAAATAAAATATCCAGCACAAATTATATATGAAACACATAAATTAATAATTTATAAATTTTATTTTAAACACGTTTTTAGTTAGCGGGACTGCAGCTTATCACCGCTCCCGTCCGCGCCCGCATTGTGCACTCCCGCTCCCGCTCGCGCCCGCGCCCGCAATGAGCTTTCAAAATTTGTCCCGCGCCGCACTGCTTTTTGGGTCCCGTGGGTCCCGCGGGACTCCTGCGGGAGTGCAGGGCTCTACTATGAAGTTTGGTCTAAAACTATTCAAAAGTATGGTGGAACTGTAATTTATTTTATCGATTTCCAAACAAAGTATTTTATGTGACTCGGTGTAGAGAAGTTCCACACTCCAGCCCAGTCGGTGGCAGTAATACACCTTTAAGTTGGTTTGTCAACCGCCAAAAAAAACTTAAAGAAGAAGAAGAAAATGGCAGATCGTGTTGCTGAACCAACCGAGGACGAAATAAAAACTCTACTTGCAAACAAAACCCCCCAAAATAAAAAAGCAACAAAATATGGAATGAAAGTATTTGATGGTAAGAATATCCCATCTCGTCTTCTTCTGCTTATCCAGTGCCGGGTCGCAGAGGCAGCAGTCTGAGCATGGAAGCCCAAACTTCCCTTTCCCCAGACACCTCGGCTAGCTCCTCGGGAAGAACACCAAGGCGTTCCCAGGCCAGCCAAGAGACATAGTCCCTCCAGCATGTCCTGGGTCTTCCCCGGGGCCTCCTCCCAGGGGGACATGCCTGGAACACCTCCCCAGGGAGGCGTCCAGGAGGCATCCAAAAGAGATGCCCAAGCCACCTCAGCTGATTCCTCTCGATGTGGAGGAGCAGCGGCTCTACTCCGAGCTCCTCCCGAGTGACTGTGCTTCTCACCCTATCTCTAAGGGAGCGCCCAGCCACCCTGCGAAGAAAACTCATTTCGGCCACTTGTATCCGTGATCTTGTTCTTTCGGTCATTACCCAAAGCTCATGACCATAGGTGAGTCGGAATGTAGATCAACCGGTAAATCAAGAGCTTTGCCTTTTGGCTCAGCTCCTTCTTCACCACGATGGACCGGTAAAGCGACCGCATCACTGCGGAGGCTGCACCGATCCACCTGTTGATCTCACGCTCTATCCTTCTCTCACTCATGAACAAGATCCCGAGGTACTTAAACTCCTCCACTTGAGGCAGGATTTCTCCACCAACCTGGAGAGGGCAAGCCACCCTTTTCCGGTCGAGAACCATGGCCTCAGACTTGGAGGTGCTGATTCTCATCCCAGCCACTTCACACTCGACTGCAAGCCGCCCCAGTGCATGCTGAAGGTCCTGGTTTGCAGAAGCCAACAGGACAACATCATCTGCAAAAAGCAGAGATGAAATCCTGTGGTTCCCAAACAGGATTCCTTCCGGCCCCTGGCTGCGCCTAGAAATTCTGTCCATAAAGATTATGAACAGAACCGGTGACAAAGGGCAGCCCTGCCGGAGTCCAACATGCACCGGGAACAGGTCTGACTTACTGCCGGCAATGCGAACCAGACTCCTGCTCCGTTCATACAGGGACCGGACAGCCCTTAGCAAAGGGCCCCGAACCCCATACTCCCGAAGCACCCCCCACAGAATACCACGAAGGACACAGTCGAATGCTTTCTCCAGATCCACAAAGCACATGTGGACTGGTTGAGCAAACTCCCATGAACCCTTGAGCACCCTATGAAGGGTATAGAGCTGGTCCAGTGTTCCGCGACCAGGACGAAAACCGCATTGTTCCTCCTGGATCCGAAGTTTGATTATATTCAAATCAATCAAGGACCGTGACGTCGCCCGGTATGGCGCAGCCGGGGCCCCACCCTGGAGCCAGGCCTGGGGTTGGGACTCGTATGCGAGCACTTGGTGGCCGGGCCTTTGCCCACGGGGCCCAGCCGGGCTCAGCCCCAAGTGGTGATGTGGGCCCAATCTCCTGTGGGTTCACCACCCACAGAGGTAGCCGTAAGGGGCTGATGCAGTGTGGATTGGGCGGCAGTCGAAGGCGGGGGCCTCGACGACCTGATCCCTGGACACAGCAGCTAGCTGTTGGGACATGGTAAGAATATCTTTTTTTAAAAATGTAAGAATTATTATTATTATCACATTTTTCACAAATTGCTCCTGTCATTTCGCCAGTTTGTTTATATTCTAAGCAGAAATGATTTTGTCGGACGTTTTGTATAAAGTTTTTATTGATCAAATTTGCAAAAAATAAAAATAAAAATGCTCTGTTTCTCAAAATCCAGTGAATGTGGATAGAATAAAAGAGTTATTCCACTAAATCTCACCTCGGTGCTACGCAACTCATTGGCTATCAGCTCATGTATGACTCGATTTTGTGGAATAACTGTTAAATAATTGTTATGGGGCAGAAGAATTGTTCCTAAAGATTATTATTATTATTATTATTATTATTAATAATCTCATCTCTAGCCGCTTTATCCTGTTCTACAGGGTCACAGGCGAGCTGGAGCCTATCCCAGCTGACTACGGGTGAAAGGCGGGGTACACCCTGGACAAGTCGCCAGGTCATCACAGGGCTGACACATAGACACAGACAACCATTCACACTCACATTCACACCTACGCTCAATTTAGAGTCACCAGTTAACCTAACCTGCATGTCTTTGGACTGTGGGGGAAACCGGAGCACCCGGAGGAAACCCACGCGGACACGGGGAGAACATGCAAACTCCGCACAGAAAGGCCCTCGCCGGCCACGGGGCTCGAACCCAGACCTTCTTGCTGTGAGGCGTCAGCGCTAACCACTACACCACTGTGCCACCCTTATTATTAATAATAATAATAATAATAATAATAATAATAAATTGGGGCGGCACGGTGGTGTAGTGGTTAGCGCTGTCGCCTCACAGCAAGAAGGTCCTGGGTTCGAGCCCCGGGGCCGGTGAGGGCCTTTCTGTGTGGAGTTTGCATGTTCTCTCCGTGTCCGCGTGGGTTTCCTCCGGGTGCTCCGGTTTCCCCCACAGTCCAAAGACATGCAGGTTAGGTTAACTGGTGACTCTAAATTGAGCGTAGGTGTGAATGTGAGTGTGAATGGTTGTCTGTGTCTATGTGTCAGCCCTGTGATGACCTGGCGACTTGTCCAGGGTGTACCCCGCCTTTCGCCCATAGTCAGCTGGGATAGGCTCCAGCTTGCCTGCGACCCTGTAGAAGGATAAAGCGGCTAGAGATAATGAGATGAGATGAGATAATAAATTGAATTTTCATTAAACACTGGATTTTATCGTATTGTATTTTTTCCCAATCTTTTAAATAAACACAGTAATCTAGAAACGTACATTATTCATGTTTAAGAAAAGCTTTACGTAAACTCACGCCCTCTAGTGCCTCATCGCTTCATCATTTAATTTGTCTCACAGAAAGGACGTCCTTCCTACTGAACTTCCTGTCTGAACTCTTCTGACTTTGACCTTTCCCGTCTCATCAACACCAGCACATCAACACGACATTCCTTTCCTTTTTACACCATTTCGGTTATTTGTATTTGTATTATTTGCAATGCTATTGTTTCCCTTCTTTTCTGTTTCCCCACGCGCTCTAATTGTGTGTTTAATAATTAATTTTTTGATGTGCTGTCCTGGTGAAGATGCCACAGGTCGATATTCCCACAAACCAACAGCCCACTGCAGACCAATAACGTTTAATCAATTCGATTCAATTAAGAGCCAAGAAACATGATGACGTCCGGTGTACTGAGATGACTGGAGCGAGGAAGTGCTGATTGATTCCAGCGTGAAGATCTCACATGTAGGCGAGGAAAGAAGTCGACTTGAAGTGCTCCTCATGCCCACTCAGCCAGCGAGCGGTTCAGCCGGAAAGAAGCCTGACGCTCTCGAGAGGAAAAGCTGAATATTAAATCGGGTGTCCTCTTTTTTGTTTTTTGATGTTTTGTTTGTGATCTTACCGTCAGCATTAGAAACCTCGCAATACAAAGGGAACTCGGAGTACATCTTCATTTGCATATCAGAAAGTTGCAGAAATGATCCGTGTGTTTGTTCGAGGTGTGCATCGGCACTGAGATCCCACGGGACACGACACAAAAGGTTGAGTGGTTTTTTTTTGTTTTGTTTTTTAGTCTAAACTATTTTAGTGCTATTTTTTTCAACCAGACAAAAAAAGAGTGTTGAGCTGAGATGAGATCATACAATTCGACCAATTTAGTGACAAACATTCTTCAAGGAGAGATTGAAGGAATATGGAGATTTATTCTGTCCGTTCACACATTTCTTTAATTACCGTATTTGTATCTGTCCTGTGAATAAACCGTCCTCCTGTTGGTTGATTTTTAGATGAGCATTGTAGTAGCGCTCGCTCTGACATTCCTCTGAAATTTCTTACACTGACACAAATTTATCATCAGCTGTTGAGAAAGTCGTGTCTTTTTAACGCCTTCGAAGATCACTGCTCTCGCCTCGCGACAAAATCATTCTTTTATGAGAAACCATAGAGAAGCGTAAACTCCTCTGTCCTGAAGATCTCAGAAAACTGAAACTTCCAGCTTCACCTCTGACAAAGCTTTAAAAAGCGCTGACACTGGAGACTCCTTCCAGAAATATTACAGAAACAGAAAATGCAACTCATAATTTCTGACCTCAGATGAGGAAAATTCCCTCTCTAGCCGGAATTCCGATTCAGAAACTCAGGATGGTTTCTACAACGCTGAGTTCAGCAAGTGACATCAAAACACTGCGGCCACAGCATCCACAGCACGTCTTCACTTTAACTGCGGTGTAGTGTGTGTACAGGAGAGGTTCAGCTTTGTATGTTCACTTATTAAACTGGAAATTAAACTAATATACACACACAGGTTTTAATCAATCAATCGATCGATCGATCAATAAATCAATTAATGAATGAAAGGAGAACTGAAGGCAATTTTTATCAAAATTCTATTGATCTCATTTTATTAAATATAGGAATGCATCTTTGATCGCTATGTTGTCGCTGCTATAGCAAGTTATGAGTGTTTGAAATATGCTCCGTGATATATCAGTCCATATGTCAAAGCAATGGCTGTAAACGAGATTCGCTGAGACCTGTGCGAGACATTGTAGGACGGAAGTAAAACGTACAGCGGAAATCAAATTGATCATCTGCCAACGCTCTCAAAAGACGCGCGCGCCCTCTTTCGAATGCTGATGTAATCAAGCCGGAAGTTTTGTTTGTTTTGATAGCAACCAGGAAAGTTTGAAAAACAGTCAGCAGTAATCGTCATTTAAACTCGTTTTTGTGCAATATTTCATTTGGAAAACAGTTTTCAAAATGGCGGCACTGACACCTGGCTGACACTTCACGTTTCAAAGTCTTGCACAAGTCTCATGAAGATCGCGCGGATAAGCGACGCCTACCGTGGACCAAACGATTACTTGCTTACTTTCTTGATTAATTAATTATTTGATTGGATATTCTATTGTTTAATTAATTAAACATGTATATTGATTGATAAATTAATTAATCAAAACCCAAGTAAATAAATAAATGAATGATTGGTTGATTAATCAATTAGTTAATTGATTGACTGGTTGGTTAATTGATTGTTAAATTAATTAATTAAACATGCACTTTGATTGATAAATTAATCAAAACCCAAGTAAATGAATGAATAAATAAATAAATAAATGATTGGTTAATTAACTGATTAATCAATTAGTTAATTGATTTATTTATTGATTGACTGCTTGATTGATTAATTAATTAAACATGCACTTTGATCAATTAAGTAATCAAACCATAAATAATAAATAAATTGTAAATTAATTGATTAATCAATCGATTGATTGATTGATTGATTGATTGATTGATTGATTGATTGATTGATTGATTAGTTAAACAACAAAATGACTGACACTGATTTGACTGCATCTGTCATCTTCTGTCTAAATTAAAATCTTTCACCGTTTCTCTCACAGAACGTAATCCGTAATTAGCATAAACTCTTTTCATTTAACCTCCACGCAGCATTTGAAAAACATTTGCAGAGCGTTTGTGGAATGTCTCCGGAAATGAATTTTCTACAACATTTACAAGGTTTAATCTTATAAATCTTATAAACAAGCATGCATGCTCCAAATGCACGCTTATAAATAACATATTAAATCATAAATAAACAGCCGTGTACTGTTAGCCGTAAGAAATCATTAATTTGTCTCAACATGCAGCCGCAATTACTGCCACAAAGTAAACGGTCTTTAACTGGAGATTGCCTTCAGTTCCCCACTCGCAGGTTCCGTTTCTACCTGCCACGAGTTCTCGCAAAAATGGAAGAAAAACCTGTAACCATGGTTTCATGTTAAATATGTACAGGGACATTGGAACATGTAGAAACCAATAAAGCTTGAAAGGAAGTAGGAGGACGATCAATGGGGCCTCTAGTTAGAGTACGTCACTAGGACAGTTAGCTCGCTTTGCTAATCTAATCTGAGAGCAATGCTAATACGAAGCCAAGCAAGGAGCATGTGAAGCAAGCAACTGATTTTCTCCCAGATTTTATTTGTGTTTAATTAGTTAGCTATGGAATATATAAATATATTGTATATACACACTTTATAGCTACTTCTGTTTATCATTGAAATAAAAACTCAGATAGGCCACGCCCACAAGAGATAAGTTAAGACAGGGGTCATGTTGAAAAAACAAAGCAGCAGCAGCAGAGCGTAACACAGCACAATGCTCAGACCATAATTATATAATAATTCTATAACTCAAATGAAGTTTGAAGTTCGATCCTGTTCCTAAGTGACAATGGAACAATGGAAGAAAAAGACTCAGAAGAATGGACACCATACTCCCCCCCCCCCCGCCCCAGGATATTGTGATATGCGTTAGAAAACGTGTCATACAACTCCAGATGATTTAAGACAGCAATAATCGAAAACTCTATGGTTTCTATTCATGTAAACAGCCATCTTGTCATTTCAGAAGTCCCGCCCCTTGACGACTCTTACTGCACTGATTGGTCAAAATGTCTGAAACATTCCTCGGTTTCACTAAACACACTGATCAGAAAGTAGAATCACGTTCATCTTGAACCAACGCTGTGCTCCTACGTCACTAGGGTAACACCGAGAGAGACGTTTACACGCCGTGGTTTATCAGGAAATAAAGAAAGTGTCGTTTTTGTGTTATTAACTTCAAGGGAGAGAATTTATGGAATTGAGTTCATACATGTCTGCACTGGTTGGTAAATCCAAAGAAAAGCCACTGCAGGCTTGGAGGAGGAGTTTTAAAATGGCTAAACACACACACACACACACACACACACACACACACTCAGCAGTTGGCGAGAGAGCTGTGATGTTCCAACCGTTATAAAGAGATTTGTAAAACGTGGGCAGGTTTGGGGCAGAAAATAGCAGAGCAATCTGTTTACATCTTTAAAGTCTTTTCCTTCAGGGACTGAAACAAATCCGGTCGATTTCCAGCTCAGCATCTGGCACAGGAGTCTGGCACCAAACTCACACACGACCGGAACCCATGTCCTGCAGCGCAGACAGGAAGTCGACGTCCAGAGCCCAACGTTGTGATATTTTTATATAATAAAGTTCTCAGCGTGACAGAGGAAGAGAGAGTTTGTGGAAGTATTTCAGTAAAAGACGCCGTGAAGCAGCGTTGCAGTGATCACAGCCAACAATTATTCACTTCTTATTAAATAAAAGAATGAAGCGTTAAACTTTTTATCCATTTAATGTTGTGGAACGTCTGAGGAACAAGTTCTCACTTACGTTATAGCAGCAATAAACACTCACCGTCTCTCTCTCTCTCTTAAAGTTAATGAGACAAAACATGCAGCTTCTCTCTGTCTCTCTGTCTATTTCTCTCAATAGGTCTCTGATTGTCTATCCCTTTCTATCTGTTTCTCTTTCTCTCTGTCTATTCCTATCTGTATCTCTGTACCTGTCTCTCTCTCTCTCTCTCTTTCTATCTGTTTCTCTTTCTCTGTCTGTCTATTCCTATCTGTATCTCTGTACCTGTCTCTCTCTCTCTCTCTCTCTCTCTCTCTCTCTCTCTCTCCCTTTCTATCTGTTTCTCTTTCTCTGTCTGTCTATTCCTATCTGTATCTCTGTACCTGTCTCTCTCTCTCTCTCTCTCTCCCTTTCTATCTGTTTCTCTTTCTCTGTCTGTCTATTCCTATCTGTATCTCTGTACCTCTCTCTCTCTCTCTCCCCTTTCTATCTCTCTCTTTCTCTGTTTGTCCCTCTTTCTATCTGTCCCTTTCTCAGTGTCTGTCATTCTCTCTAGATTCATACATAATTAGTTACATCATTATAGCTCTCTCTCTCTCTCTCTCTCTCTCTCTCTCACTATCCATCTCTCTTTCTCTGTCTGTCTCTTTCTATATGTCTCTCACTCTTTTTATCCATTTAATGTTGTGGAATGTCTGTGCAACAAGTTCTCACTTACATTATAGCAGCTATAAACACTCAGTCTCACTCTCTCCCTCACTTTCTCCCCAACTGTCTCACTCTCCCCCGCTGTCTCAGTCTCCCCCGCTGTCTCACTCTCTCTCCAGCTGTCTCAGTCTCCCTCTGCTGTCTCACTCTCTCTTCCACTGTCTCAGTCTCCCCATGTCTCACTCTCTCTCCAAATATCTCACTCTCTCTCCCACTGTCTCTCTTCCACTGTTTCACTCTTTCTCCAACTGTCTCACTGTGTCCCACTGTCTCATTCTCTCCCACTGTCTCTCTTCCACTGTCTCACTCTCTCCCACTGTCTCACTCTCTCTGCCATTGTCTCGATCACTGCCACTGTCTCTCTCTCCAACTGTCTCAGTTTCTTCCTCTGTCTCACTCTTCCCCACTCTCTCTCTCTCTCTCTCTCTGCACTCATCTTATTGTGTCTTTTTCTGCATTTCTGAATTTTTGTGCTTGTTGTTTTGCCAAAGCCAAAATATTTCTTTTATTAATGTGGAACAAATGCAAATACTAAATTCACTAAATGCGGTGAGTTTGAGTGACTGAACCCCAAATTGTTGCACGACATTTCATCATTATTAGAAAGAAAGAAAGCTTGAATTTGAGACATCATTTAAGAAGAAGAAGAAACCTTGATTTGTCACATGCACACTTCAAGCACAGTGAAATTCATCCTCTGCATTTAACCCATCTGAAGCAGTGAACACACGCACACACCCAGAGCAGTGGGCAGCCACACCAGAGCGCCCGGGGAGTAGTCAGGGGTTCCGTACCTCGCTCAAGGGCACCTCAGCCCAAGGCCGCCCCACGTCAACCTAACTGCATGTCTTTGGACTGTGGGGGAAACCGGAGCACCCGGAGGAAACCCACGCGGACACGGGGAGAACATGCAAACTCCGCACAGAAAGGCCCTCGCCGGTCGCTCGAACCTGGAACCTTCTTTCTGTGAGGCGACAGTGCTAACCACTACACCACCATGCCAGTTTTATGTTCAGATTTATTATTTATATTATTTATGTTCAAACTTATTCAAAGTTATTATAATTTCTTCTATCAAATGCCACAGTGACAAATTTGAACTTTTATTGTGGCCTTGTGTGTGTGTGTGTGTGTGTGTGTGTGTGTGTGTGTGTGTGTGTGTGTTAGTTCTTGGTGTTGTAATGTGGATTGTTGTTGTTGTGAATCTCAATTCTACGCTTTCAGACCTTTATTTTTTCTGTAAACAGTGGAATTGTGTCACATAACATTTATACATATATATAATAATTTTCTGGGTGGCACGGTGGTGTAGCGGTTAGCGCTGTCGCCTCACAGCAAGAAGGTCCGGGTTCGAGCCCCGTGGCCGGCGAGGGCCTTTCTGTGTGGAGTTTGCATGTTCTCCCCGTGTCCGCGTGGGTTTCCTCCGGGTGCTCCGGTTTCCCCCACAGTCCAAAGACATGCAGGTTAGGTTAACTGGTGACTCTAAATTGAGCGTAGGTGTGAATGTGAGTGTGAATGGTTGTCTGTGTCTATGTGTCAGCCCTGTGATGACCTGGCGACTTGTCCAGGGTGTACCCCGCCTTTCACCCGTAGTCAGCTGGGATAGGCTCCAGCTCGCCTGCGACCCTGTAGAACAGGATAAAGCAGCTACAGATAATGAGATGAGATGAAATGAATCATTTTCTATAAAACAGAGAGATTTCAGTTTGACTCAGAATCATAACCTCGTCAGAGTGCCTACTGATCGGATGTGTTAGAGACTCCTGCCCTCTACTGCTCACTTTGCGTCATTACACGCAAATATCCAGTCGCAGATGTGAGTTTGTGACTTTTGCCATTTAATTTTGTTTTGTGCAGTTTAATATTGTCTTGAAGAAACTCTCCGTGGTTCATGTTGTAATCAGATATCTGCAGGTTTCTCACACTTATTGTACTTTTAGATTGTTAGTGTGGACACCCTGTCCTGTTCAGATGCCAAGTGTGCACGGGCGATTGCTCTAAGACAACGACGGAGGCTCAGCCTCCTCTAAAAATGACGAACATCATGTAGGATGAATTGCGCTAGGCTTATGTTATAGCCGACTTTATAACATTGCTATTTCAGATCCAGAATCATAGAAATATATGTGCTCAACCCAACTACAGTGCGAAATCATTCCGTTATAACTTTCCCCAGTTCGCCTAATGTGTGCGTGAGTTTCTCCCCCTTGTGACAGCGCAATGCAGCCCAGCCTCAGTGGATTGGGAGCTCTGCGCTTTTCAATCTCAAAATGCAAGACGATTATTGGACAAATACTTCGAAAACGCCCGCCCACGGAGTCTCATGGACTCCCAGCCTCAGTGGACTTCAACGGCATTTGGGAGCTCTGCGCTTTCAATCTCAAAATGCAAGACGGTTATTGGACAAATACTGCGAAAACGCCCGCCCACGGACTCCCAGCCTCACAGTGGGAGGGACATGGCAGTTTCCGCGAGGAGACTGGTGATTGGTGAAAGTGGCCGGATATTTTCTTTGATTGACAGCTCGTTTCAACTATAGACAGGCAGCGGTGAATCTCAGTTCAGTCCCATGCGGATTCGCAAGTGCTGTGGTGTATTGTAAGAGATCAGCTTACATTTCGATTTCATTCATTACATACGGTTTCTACCAGCTTTTTTAGTTTGTATATATTTTCATTGTAAATAAAGTGTAAATATAGTGTTGTCAAGTTTGCTATCTTAGTTCCAGAAATTTTGTTTATTTGAGTGACTGAACTTGAACTTGAGGGGGCTAGTCAGCTAGCAAGAAAGCTGCGCACGGATGCCAAGCATTGCTGATTTAATTTTGGCGAAGCCATTTGCCAGTCTTCCTTTCGAGGAAAAAATTAAAATTAAAGAGCAGGGTAGACCAACGCCTCAAATTGACTTGGTGAAAAAGGTAGGGAATAATACTCGTTCCTTTCAGCTCTCCTGGTATGAGAAAGTGAATTGGCTAACAGCAAGTGACCCACATCAACAACAGTAAATAGGCTACTTTAGTAATATGTCATGGATGGACCAAAAATATAGAATCTATTTAAAATGTTTATGCTGAGTATATTATATTGGAATATATATTTCTCTGGATATGAATTAAACACAGCTACAATTTGGAAAACATTTTTAAACAAAAACACAGCCGAGAACATTTCACACTACAGACCTGGATTAAAAGTGAAGGGTTATCAAAATTGTCAATAAAACATATTTCTCAGTCAAAATAAGTAAAATATAGGGAAAGTGTCATTGAATGAAATGTGTGGCACCCAGCTCTATGTTTGGCTCCCCAAGGTTAGTGCTTGTGCCTATTCCAGAACACTCTGCTGTTACTGCTGAGGTTCCTGACAAAGAGCTTCTTTCAATAATGATCAATTTTTAAACAACATGCCACAATTTTAAAATATAAAATGTTAAAATATACCCCTCCCCCCCCCCCAACACCACCATCATGTATATTGGACAGTAGGCTAATGGGCCAAAAGAACCTGTTATTTCACAGTTTGTGACGCTGCCAACAATCAGCCAGATCAGAGGCAAGAGTATGGGCAAAATTGATGTGTTTTTTCTTTTAAAATCTGGAAATATCGTAACCGACCAGCCTCCCCTGTTTGAAAGACTACCAGCCGCCACTGCAAGTGTGGATGCTTTGTCCTGTTCAGATACCAAGTGTGAACACCCTTTCCTGTTCAGATACCAAGTGTGAACACCCTGTCCTGTTCAGATACCAAGTGTGCATGCTCTGTCTTTCTAGATACCAAGTGTGGACGCAAGGGTGCATCAGTTGCCCCCTAAAAATGAAAAGTTCCTCCGATCATGATGCATTTTTGTTTTTATGTTCCTTTTGGTAAGAAAACACACTGGGTGAAATATTTTGACAAAATTCAAAAGTTTAATGGTGGCACCAGGAGCTCAAAGTTATGGAAAAAGCTGCTATTTTATGACTTTTATGACAAAATTTCGATCACGTTTCATGAAACATTATGGCACCTTATAGAGTATACCAAATATCTTAGATACACATTTTTAGTACATATTCTAAATATATTATCAAGCACAGTTTGAGTTTTAGCTGTTCATTGAATCATTGTTCAACTACTTTTAAACAATACAAATGTATTATGAATCACATTAATGCTTCTCAATCCCTCGCAAAGGTTCTTAACATGATCTCTGGCTCACAAGAAATCAATAAATGGAGTCCAACATTGTGATTCACACCTTACGCGAAAACAAGCGTTTTTTGGCAAAAAATGAACCTCATGGTGCCACCATTAGACTTTTGAATATGGTCAAAAATTTTACAGGATGTCTTTATTGGTGAAAAGGAACACCCAAACAAAAATGCATCAGATTTTATGAAAGTGAGGGCAACTGATGCACCCTAGTGGATGCTTTGTCCTGTCCAGATACCATGTGTGGACGCTCTGTCCTGTTCAGATACCAAGTGTGAACACCCTGTCCTGTTCAGATTCCAAGTATGCATGCTTTGTCTTTCTAGGTACCAAGTGTGGATGCTCTGTCCTGTCCAGATACCAAGTGTGAACACCCTGTCCTGCTCAGATCCCAAGTGTGCATGTTCTGTCCTGTCCAGATACCAAGTGTGGACGCTTTGTCCTGTCCAGATACCAAGTGTGGACACTCTATCCTGTCCAGATACCAAGTGTGGACACTCTATCCTGTTCAGATCCCAAGTGTGCATGCTCTGTATTTCTAGATACCAAGTGTGGACGCACTGTCCTGTTAAGATCCCAAGTGTGCGCACTCTGTCCTGTTCAGATACCAAGTGTGGACACTCTATCCTGTTCAGATACCAAGTGTGAACGCTCTGTCCTGTTCAGATCCCAAGTGTGCATGCTCTGTATTTCTAGATACCAAGTGTGGACGCACTGTCCTGTTAAGATCCCAAGTGTGCACTCTCTGTCCTGTTCAGATACCAAGTGTGCACCCGCTGTCCTGTCCTGTGTCAGTGGTAAGCATGCATGCTTGGCCTTGTAGGTTAAATTCCTAAGCCTTGTGCATTTAGCGTTAGCTCATGCTCCCTTGTGTCCCGTTGGTGAGTGTCCATGCTCTGTCCTGTATGAAGAAAGTGTATATTCGATGTTGTCCATCCCATGAAGAATGCACTCTCTGGTTGCAGTCCTGGTGGATTCCGAGCTGTGTTTGTTTGCACCGTGTGTAAATTAGTCGCAATTCGTTTGCTCCGTAATGACATGGGCGAGGGCTAATTAGGACTGTGTTGATGGGGTTTGATAATTAGTCTCCAGTGTGTTATGCTAATGAGAACCTGATTCTGTCTCTCTTTGTTTCTCTCTCTCTCTCTCTCTCTCTCTCTCTCTCTCACACACTTTCTTCTGATCATCCATATCTGAATTACACTATTTATTTATTTATTTGTTCGTCCATTCATTCATTTTTGGGCATAAATCTGTCAGAGATGCCGTTCCTCATGTCCTTCAGGCTCGGCTTCGTTAATACGAGCTGATGAACATTCACATAAGAGTCACAAAGCTGCTGAAGAAACTAACACACAGACACAAAGTGCAAAATCATGAGCACAGAGAACTGAAGCATTCATCACAAAACAAATATACGTCTCAAACCACAATATTCTCATCACATATCATTACTGATTACAGCATTTAGGCTGAGATACAGACACTAAACTACAAATCATATTTATTCTCGACTGCAATTTCATCCATTTTCCATTTTTCGGCATCCTTCTGTGCTGTTTGACGTTCAATCTTCATTTTTTCTCTTTTTCCTTCTCTGAAAAGACTGAAAAAATATGAGCAAATTAAGAAACAGGTAATGGAAAAAAAATAAAAAGGGAGAGAGACAGAGAAAAGAGCCGAGTAGGAAGACAAGAGAGAAGGTTTGTCTTGATTGGTTGCTTGTTTGTTTGTTTTTTATAAATTCAGGTCAGTTACCTCGGACCTCCAGCTTGCACTCCACCTCGTCCTCGCCAAAGTCGTTGATGGCCTTGCATGTGTACATCCCCGTGTCGAACAGGCTGGGCTTGCGGATGTTCAAAGTCAGGACGCCTTGGTTGTTCTGCATGAGGAACTTGGGGTCGCCACTGATGATTATCTTGTTCTTCATCCAGATGATCTTGGGCTGGATGCAAGAGAACAGATTTTCTTTAAAGCCATATATATGGTAAATTTGTTCAAGGTCAGATAGATAGATGGATGGATGGATGGGTACGGATCCTATACCGTACGTCCAAAACACATCTGACCATCACACCCATATGTCCTTGCTGAACGTCTCATTCCAGATTTAGTCCCCTTTCCTGTTGTAATGAGCTCTTCTTTTCTCTTCTCTTCTGGGAAGGCTTTCCACTAGATTTGGGGTGTGGCTGTGTGGATTTGTGTTCATTCAGTTCAGCTACAAGAGCATTTGTGAGATCAGACACTGATGTTGGGATGTTGAGGCTCCAGTTCCAGTTCATCCCAAAGGTCTTCAGTGGGATTGACTTCAGTCAGGGCTCTGTGCAGAACACTCGAGTTCTTCACTCCAACCTTCACACACCATGTCTTCATGGAGCTCCTGTGCTTTGTGTACAGTTGCATTATCATGCTGGAACTGGTTTGGGCCTCTTAGTAATTTCCCAGTGAAGGGAATCTGTAAAGCTACAGCATCCAGAGACGTTCTATACAACTGTGTGCTTCAGAATTTTGGAGAAGAACCACATATGGATGTGATGGTCAAGTATCCACATACTTTTCGCCGTATAGTGAAAATCAGTGGATAGATAGATAGATAGATAGATAGATAGATAGATAGATAGATAGATAGATAGATAGATAGATAGATAGATAGATAGATAGATGTACTTTATTGATCCCCAGTGTGTGTCTTACCTTGGGAAAGCCGCGGACGGCGCAGCTGATGGCTGCGTTGTAACCTGCAATGACGCATCTGTCCACAAGCGGCGTGATGAACTTGGGGGAGCTGCTTATGTCCATCTCTTTAAATGGTTTAGCCTTGTAGCGAAGACCTAGCAGGAGGGAAGAGGATTTTTATAAACCCTCAAGACTGTGATATACATCTGATCGCCTTGTATTTAGAACTCTAGAATTTTTAGGAGAAATTCATGTAAACATAACTTTTAATACTTTTTTCATAATAAAGGGGGAAGCCATGGCATAATGGTTAGAGAAACAGCTTTGGGACCAAAACGTTGCTGGTTTGAGTCCCTGTACCAGCAGGACTGAACCAGCTGGAGTGCATTTGAGCAAGGCGCCTAACCTCTAAATGCTTTGGCAAGAGTGGTGGCGTACCTTGTGTCTGATTAGCCAAAGAAAAACTGACAATGCGATGATCAGTTCAAGCAGGTAACCCGGCCATAAAAAATTTCATTTTTCCCAAAATATTATTCATACCTCTTTTGTTTTCTTTCTCATGATGGATGATGATGCTTTACTTCATATTTGGTCGAAGGAGAGAAGTTGTAAACGAGTATATTTATTTTCAAGGATGACAATTTGTTTGAATCAATTTTAACACTTATTAGCAATGGCAATAATTTCTCAAGTTTTTAATTTATCCTGTTGCTATTTTATTTGAGAGCAAGGCTCAGGATCTGTGCCAATACTTTCGCATTCGAGTGCGGAGAGTGTGATAACCACCAGGAGGAATAAAAATCCAATTTGGAAAGGTCCACTCCTGGTTAGAATGCTGGATTTTTAGCATTTAGTCTGTGTTACAGTCAGTATTAAGGTCTCCAAGGACCGCCTACTTTTATAGGAGACAACCAATCACAGGGCATTTCCTGCAGCACATCAGCAAATGTAAGAATAGGACTTTTATGAAGCCTTAACTGCTCCAAAAAAACTTTAATGACACTGGGAACTGTTTTCAGTCATGCTCTGGAAAGTTGTGTACACCAGCACAAGGACGTCCCGAGGGCCAATCAGATTGCAGCATTAAAGATTCTGAAGCTTGCAGCCAGAAAAGATAAAAAGAGCTTCTGAGGCAAACTGAGTGTAAAACAAATCTATTTTTTAAGGGCTTTGAATAAGAGACAGGCGTTATCACCAATCCCCATCCCATAATGCACCTGTTTTGGTGATGAGGGCTGTGTTCTTACTAAGCCCCGCCTCCTCGCTCAGGCCGCAGATATTCTCGCTGAACACGCGGAATGTGTACTCATTCCCCATCACGAGGTCAGAGATGGTGCAGCTTGGCCTGCGGTTGTGTTCATACACAGTGAACCACTCCTACACACACACACACACACACACACACACACACATATATTTAGCTGAGCTTTTGCGTCCTCTAATAGTTGCAAGAGTTGTTTGGTCATCCATGATTAACTGCAGGCTCGTGTCTAATTCAGACTCCATATTTGTTTAACAAACATCAGTCAATCAACTGTAAATTTTCAAGAACCTTCACGGTACATTAATATTTAGCCACGCCCACAAGACTCCATAAAAGGCAAGGCTCACTGAGAGCTGGAAGCAACAAAATGGTCACCAAACGGTAAAAGAGTGTGTCTTCTTAAGCAAGGTGTATGCTAAATCTTCAGCCACTGTGTGTGTGTGTGCTGCCCGTCCCAACCTTGGTCTTCATGTCAGCTTTCTGAATGGTGTACCCCGTGATCTCGCTGTTGCCGTTGTCTTTGGGCGGCTTCCACTCGAGAGAGGCATTAAAACCCCACACGTCGGTCACCATGATGGCGACAGGCGGCCCGGGCTTCTCTGTGCATTCACAACAAGACAAAAATCATCGAGATATCATTTCTAACAGCTAAACACACACACACACACACACACACACAGAGTCGTCATGTTAAGCACACAATTTGATGTGAGAGAGGGATTAAAGCGAGTGTAAGGTGGCACTCAGTACAGAATGTTAACTTAATGACCAAGTGCCCTTTAGTAAGGAACTTTTCAAGGAGGAGTAGATCGATGAGAATGACAATTTTTAAGTTTCACTCAAAAGAACTGCTGGTATTTATTTAACACCACATTAAATTCAGTGGAACCCTCTGTCCCTTTTTTATGCCCTTTTCCTTATCACAGTCAATGTTGTAAAGAAAGTACCAAATAAAAATGACCACAGAGCTCTGTATAAAAAAAAAACCTAAATAAACAACCCAATGTTCATCCACCCAAGTAATATGTTTTTGCTTTTAAAGTGTGGCGAGATCTCAGCTTATCTGTAGCTTGAAACGTAGAAACGGGAGGCGGGATAGTTCGTGTTGCTGGCAAGACGCTCCTCTTCAACTCTCCACCACCGCGGCCACACGTACGGCCAATGGATCATCCGAACTCAATGCATAGAAAAAAACCAACCTGCATAGCAGGGCAACATTCAATTACTCTCTCGAAAAATAAGCTATTCTAGATCTGGAAATAATATCACTCAAAAATCCATAGTCACAAACGTACAGTTGATAACAAATTACATACAATAACTTTCCTATTCGGGCGGCACGGTGGTGTAGTGGTTAGCACTGTCGCTTCACAGCAAGAAGGTCCGGGTTCGAGCCCCGTGGCTGGCGAGGGCCTTTCTGTGCGGAGTTTGCATGTTCTCCCCGTGTCCGCGTGGGTTTCCTCCGGGTGCTCCGGTTTCCCCCACAGTCCAAAGACATGCAGGTTAGGTTAACTGGTGACTCTAAATTGAGCGTAGGTGTGAATGTGAGTGTGAATGGTTGTCTGTGTCTATGTGTCAGCCCTGTGATGACCTGGCGACTTGTCCAGGGTGTACCCCGCCTTTCGCCCGTAGTCAGCTGGGATAGGCTCCAGCTCGCCTGCGACCCTGTAGAACAGGATAAAGCGGCTAGAGATAATGAGATGAGATGAACTTTCCTATTCACTGCACATGAAAATCAGGCGCGAGCGTACCACATGGTAACCCGCCTCAACATATTTCCCAGCACATTAGTTCAGTAAACGATTGGTTTTTTGTAGCTTAAGTAGTAAATGCTTTACCAAAATTCCTCATTATGAAGCATACAATGGAGTTAACAGCATACAGAAATGAGTATTTAAATGTTCAACCTATCAAACAAAGATAAAACCACGTTGGCTAGTCTTGCACATGGCGCACATTAACTAAAACACTCAACGGGGAAAAAGGAAGTAATTTTCTAAATACCCTCATCTGAATTTCCCACCCGTGCTATGTTTAGTGCTTGATTGCAGAAGGCTCCAATGTAGTAAAGCTTTATAGCTATCGCTTAACTTATTCTTAACTTTTTATCTTCGTGCCTACTCATGGATTCGTTTTCAGCTCAGCAACGTTCTGTTCACGATTTTTCTTCTCATACTCGTAAAACCAGTAGTAATCTCCTTCTCAGTACTGCCACCACTGCCATCTACTGGGCAAAAATGATAGGCAGGAGAAAATACACTAAACGCCCTTTTCCACTACCCTTTTTCAGCTCACTTCAGCTCGCTTCAGCTCACTTCAGCCCGACACGGCTCGCGTTTCGACTATCCAAAAACAGCACAACTCAGCTCGCTTCAGCCCTGCTTAGCCCCCAAAACTCGCACGGTTTTGGAGCGGGGCTGAAGCGAGCCAAACCAAGCTGAGTGAGGCTGGGGGCGTGAGCAGACACTTCCCTGCGTGCTGATTGGTGAGGAGGAGTGTCCTCACATGCCCACACACGCCCCGCGAGCACGCTGGGATCTGTAAACACCGTAAACCCGGAAGAAGAAGAATTACGAATTACGAGAATTATGAAGCCTTATGCACCTCGCCTCATCTATACGCTCTTGCCAGTATCTGTTGGCGTTGTCGGTGACAACAAGCCACAGCACCAAGACCAGCAACACTAACGACTCCATGTCCTCCATGTTTATTGTTTACTATCCGGGTCGTGAGACTACCACTTAAAAGCTCACTGATGTCACTGTTTGCGCTGCTTAACGACATCACGTGACGTCCACCCACTTTCACTAACTCCACCCAATGTGTCAACCCACTTCCAGCCAGCACGGTTCAGCGCGGTTGTAGTCGAAATGCAAGTCCAATAGCCCCGCTCAGCCCGACTCAGCCCAACTCAGCACGGCACGGCTCAGCTGCGTTGGTAGTGGAAAAGCGGCATAAAAGTTAGATGTGCAACTAGAAATAATGTACCCCTTTCTTTCAGATTAAACTTGAGCTGGTTGCATGAGGAAGACATAAAGAGATGTGAGTGTGTGTAAAGAGCTATAACAGAGACCAGATTGACGAAGGGAATGAAATAGAGGATTGCTCTCTGTGTGTGTTAGACACAGAAGGCGTTTGGCATTAATCCTGGCACCGGATGAGGACTCTGACACGGTGCTGTGACTAAGTGCCTCATCAGGGTCGTTTCCGAGCTCTCATTAGCTCGCTCCCTCAGGCGAATTCCCTTAATCTGGTTCTAATCCCACCACATTCCCATGATATTCCCAAAGACTCCCTGATGAATAATCCCGGATCTGTGGAATAGGCGTGTCACGGTGTATGTTCAGACAGTAATCTTGAACAGAGTATCTCTGAGATTTTACTCCTAATCCATCATAGCAGTAATGTTTTGGATGTTTTGTGCTTTTTTTTTAGTCATTTATTTCTTTAAAATGACGAGCAGCAACTGAAATTTTGGTAAAGATTATGTTGTATCGTACGAAAAAAAGATTTTGCATTTTTGTTTCTTAAGCGTAAAGACGCTCCAGGAAATACTTGCTTTTTTCCATTAATATTTCCATTTGGGGGGCGGCACGGTGGTGTAGTGGTTAGCGCTGTCACCTCACAGCAAGAAGGTCCGGGTTCGAGCCCCGTGGCCGGCGAGGGCCTTTCTGTGTGGAGTTTGCATGTTCTCCCCGTGTCCGCGTGGGTTTCCTCCGGGTGCTCCGGTTTCCCCCACAGTCCAAAGACATGCAGGTTAGGTTAACTGGTGACTCTAAATTGAGCGTAGGTGTGAATGTGAGTGTGAATGGTTGTCTGTGTCTATGTGTCAGCCCTGTGATGACCTGGCGACTTGTCCAGGGTGAACCCCGCCTTTCGCCCGTAGTCAGCTGGGATAGGCTCCAGCTCGCCTGTGACCCTGTAGAACAGGATAAAGTGGCTACAGATAATGAGATGAGATGAGATTTCCATTTGGTTTTTGTTCTATATACACAATATTCTACAAGGATTATGGATTAGATTTGATCTTTAATTTTCACCACCGGTTTGTGTGTTATTAAATTTGTCAGATTAAAACCATAGTACTGTGAAACTGTGGATTTTTTTTTTAGACTATATCATGGAATTTGCATTTAGATCCCAAAGCAGGAAGAAAGACAGGAGGAACGAGAAGCCAAGAAGCGTCACAGAAACAGAAGAAGTGCTCTTTGGAGACTTTGTGAAGACAACTGGGGAAGCTTGTGGAGATCAGGGATCAACCACAAAGAGCTCCATATCACCAGTGAATCCTCAGGCTAAGGAAACTGAAGCTGTGTCTGCTCGACTGCGTTCTGCGAACTTTGTGTCTCGTACTGAAATCTCAGTTGAGTTAGGAATCCCCCTGCACCTGCAGCTTCGGCTGACTAGCAATAGAATATCTTGTTTGTGTAAAAAATAATATTTTCGTGAAATGTCAGACTGACAGAAAGGCAGTGAATTTACAACACAGCTACGTGATTACAGACATACAGTATTAGCATAACGTTAAGTGACTAGCAAGCAGCATTCTTAGCCAACTAGCTACTAGGCGTCTTACTGAAAATTTATTTTCTGTTAAACGTTTCTAGGCTGAAAACCTTCCCTGGAATTTTTCTAGAAGTGTTTATATTAGTTTTATCTAGGTTTTTTTTTTGAGTACCATTAAATAGACAAACAAAAATAACTACAGTGATTAAAATACAATCTTTTTCATCCCTCAGGTGATTGTGTGATTATTTAAGCATGCAGTTTGCACAAAGTGAAATTATTTCCATTGCATGCTAGCAACATTAGCCTTATAGCTGCAAAGATGTTGGTCTTTGCTTGTCTACATTTTGGAAAAACTCACCAACAATCTGGATCTCGATGGTGGCTTTATCCACAATGTTCTCGACCTGGACGGAGAGTGTGTATTTTCCGGAGTGTTCTCGGATGGAGCTCCTGATGAACAGGATGGTGTCCACCTCAGTGGTGTGGATGTTTACCAATTTTGGATCCAACGGAGCGTCGTCCTTCAACCACGTCACTACAGGATGAGGTTTTCCCTGACACACAGAACAGTTTTATTTATCGCAGGAGAACTTCTCATGGACCTGATAATCACCATCGATAATCCAGGACATGACTGTATATCATGACATGGTTTTACACAACAGACTTCTCTGATCAAATCCCATCAGCCACCAGATCTTGCAGAATTCTTCTGCAGAACGTTTTCTGATGGCAGCAGAAAATCTCAGCACTACAGAAGCTCTCGTTATTTAGACTGGACATGTCTATGGATTGCAAAGGAATTTATAGGACAAAACAGATGAGATTGTTGTACGTTATGCATTGGATTTTTATGGATAAAATGATAAATGACACTAAAACATAGCAGATTTACTGATTACACTACAGGTATTTAGCAGACGCTCTTATCCAGAGCAGCCTGGGGAGCAGTTGAGGGTTTGGTGCCTTGCTCAAGGGCACTTCAGCCATTCCTGCTGGTGTAGGGAATTGAACTGGTGACCTTTTAGTCCCAAGCCTGCTTCGTTAACCATTAGGTCATGGTTTCCTCATGACCTCCATTTAATATCTCAGGGTCACTTCAAAGAGTATAAAGCAGCAGGTTTCGTTCATGCAAAATAACAGGATGTGCTGGATCAAGTGCTATTTTATAAGCTGCTGAATAATGAGGGTGAAACTGCTGGTGTTTTTATGCATATATAACCAGATATATGCATAAAAACACCAGCAGTTCTACACATTCATCTGATGCTGATTATATTTTGATTCAAAGCCAATTATGTTGACTTTCAGTAAAGAGTAAATGAAGTTGATTCTATTAAAAGCAGGGCTTTCCCCAGAAAAAAAATCAGGGTGATGCTACTGATGTAGAGCTCAGCCCGTAAGGACTGGCCCAGCCTGGAGGGCCCTGAAGGCTGTTAGGGGGTATGCAGGCATGTTCACCTGGAAAATTTTGAAATTAGAGACTTCAAATGGAGCCCTGTGATGACCTGGTGACTTGTCCAGGGTGTACCCTGCCTCTCGCCTGTAGTCAGCTGGGATAGGCTCCAGCTTGCCTGCGACCCTGTAGAACAGGATAAAGCGGCTACAGATAATGGATGGACTTCAAATGGTGCATTCTGGTGGCATCGAGGACTGATTTTGGCACAATTCAACATTATTAAGTTTGCTGGGTTTTTTTACCTTGTCAAATATGCAAGGGGCAAAATTTAAAAGGCAAAATTAGATTTGAAATGAAAACACTTCGTAGCATGCCTCTTCATTTTCTAATTCCAGGATGTCAGGAACAGAATTAAGGTTAAATCACACAACAGCACCATCTAGTGACCAGCACCGAGAATGTGGTTTTATGTATGATCGCGAATGGCAGTCAGTGCACGCAGCGAAATCCTTTATTTTCACTTCTGGGTCGAGTTCCAGGAGAGTCTAGACTTATATATTACAATATCTTCCTATTTCTATAGTTGTTACTCATTTTCAGAGGGGAATAGGAGAGATTTGTTGAATTTATGGTATTGATTTTTTTTTGTGCAAGTGACAGTACGACGCTGACATCGCATAGCACGGCGGAGTGCTGCGTATCTGCGCTTTGGGGAAAGCCATGAAAAGTAATAATAGATTGATTTATGAATGATCATAATTACAGTAAACAAGTAAACACAGTAAAGAAATTGAGACTGATTATACTGAAAGGTTGTTTTCTGTTAAATCACTGACTGATTTTAATCGTGTATTGTTTGAACTTCTGCATCCTGCGTTTTTATCATATGTTGTAATGAACTAGCCAAGACCATTTTATACCAAGTAGTGTTCACTCTGAGTCAAGTAATTGTCCATGTCTCCCTCTGATTGTGGGTTGTGCACAATAATACATTACATTTTATCAAGTGACCCATTCCTCTGTAAATTGTGTATTGTTCATTCTGAATCATGAGATTCAGGTACCAGAGTGTTTCGCACGCTAATGTATTACAGTTTATCGAGTGTTGTGGGTCGTTCTGAATGGTGTTTTGTTCTTGTGTTGTTCGAATCTCCGCACCTGCACCATGTATCATCTTTATCATGTGTTGTTCTGGTCCTATAAGCCATTTCGAATCGTGTAGTTATATTGTACACTCATAATAGTGTATTGTTTAATCTGTATCACTTCTTATCACATGTTTTGAACGTCTTCCTGAATCGTGCATTCGTGTCCTGGAAAGTTTGGCCCGGTCGATACAAAACATGAGACGTGCGAGATGAAAGTGTTGAAGAGGTATGATGTCACATGTTAACCAATGAGATTATTCCCATAAACTGTGTTATTATGAAACTGTATAAAATGAGAACTTTGTGATTTTGAGTCACTTCACTCTGCACACTGACTCGGCTTTTGTTATTGATTTAATAAAAGTCTAACTTTTCTGCAAACTCTTTGACCTTGGAGTCTTCTTGCTTGACAGTTTCCAAGACATAGTTTTAGAACAGACAGCATTAAATTAAATATACGCTGATTCTTCAGTCAGCATTTTCTATTCCCTAATATTTTCTGAAGGTTTAAAGGCAAGTACTTGTGCTTAAAGGTGGTGGTGTAAATGCTATTAAAAATGGCTTTGATGCTCCGAGGGCTGTATCCAAGACCTCCACGGAGTCGAGACTGTGTTTTAAGAAGGTCGAGGCCAAGTCAAGATTGAGTCCAAATGAAAGATCGAGACTGAAATTCATCAAATCATTTTCTTGACTTTAACGAGTTGGCTTCATCCAGGCATTGTTCCAATAATAAATGTCCATGTGAAAAGAAAAGACAACATGAACATTATTATTTTTCCAAACTCTCAGCCCTGACTGAGATCGTGTTCACGAAGGCCGATGGCTAAGACCAAGACGAGCTCATGTCAATACAGAAAATGAGCATTTAGCCTCACTGTTGTTCCTTCTGTACAGAAGGCTCAGGACAGGAAGTGAAGTAACCATCTAACCTGAAAGGGAACGACGAGGTTGACCTTCTCCCCAACCTTCTTGATGAACTTACTCCTCAACTGACGAGGCAGATGGATCCTGGGGTTCTCTGAGAGAGAGAGAGAGAGAGAGAGAGAGAGAGAGAGAAAGTTGTATATAATAACCTGAAAAGAAAAATAATTGACACTGAGAGAGATGGATAGAGTGAGTGAGACAGAGAGAGACAGAGTGTGTGTGTGAGAGAGAGAGAGAGAGAGAGAGAGAGAGAGAGAGATAAGGATGGATAGAGAGAGACAGACAGATAGAGAGACAGACAGACAGAGAGAGAGAGAGAGAGAGAGTGTCCCTGACCTGTGATCTCCTGGATGGTGACTCCTTGTTTGATCTCGGCCGGTGGGCTTTGCCCTGCAATGTTCACTGCTTTAACTCTGAACAGATATTTCTCTCCGATCTGCAGCCCTCGAACCCGGTAATTGATCTTATCTACAGGGGTCTCATTGGCCTGCACCCACTCACTCCCTGAAACACACACACACACACACACACTATAAAATAAATTGAAAGAAGCTTAAAGTAGAATAGAATAAAAGATGTTTTTTTTTAATTGACAAAATAAAAGATAAAGAAAATAAAATGAGCAAAAATAAAGAAAATAAATATAAATAAAAAATGTATAGTTATAATGAAGCAAATTAAAAGGTATAAAAAATTAATTAAAAAAACATTACACAAAAGTAAATAAGACTTTATAAATAAGTACAATAAATACTACGACTATTCAGAAGAAATAGAAGAATGATAATGAAATAAATCATTCTTAATAGTTTTAAATTTTATGGAGCACTAAGAGCTGAGAAATTCATTTATAAAAAAATAAGAATCATCTCTCTTGTTCTCTCTCTCTCACACACACACACACACACACACACACACACACACACAAATATGGCTGACATCCAGTCACCGCAGGGCATGTGATCTGGGTGACCTTCCTCTTCGTACAGTAAGATGCTAATTTGCTAATTAGTCCCTGTTAGCATTCTCAGTAGCAGCTGCTTTGCAATCCGCTGGGAATTCTGCACTCCGGGAACTTTAACCTTGTCAACTTTCACACTGATGCATCACTTCCTGGCCCTCACCTCCTTCGATGCAGTACTCGATGATGTACCCGTCCACACCACCGGCGCTGATCCGGTCCGGAGGACGCCACGTCAGTTTACACGTGTTGTCTGTGATGTCATCAACCGTCAGCCGGGTCGGCTCGCTCGTCGGGGCTACGAGACAGACAGCGGGACAGGGATATGGAGAAACACCCGAGTAATACACTCAGCTCAAATGGACGCATCGTTATTCCCTCGAGGCCCCGCCTCTGAATGTTTGAAGATGTAAAATTCCAATTTAAAGTTAAGTAAAAATCAGTGAATAGTATTACAGATAAATATGCTGTGCTGGATCAAGTGCTATTCTCTGTGCTGCTGAAGAATGAGTGTGGAAGCCATTTTGTTCAATTAAACCAGTGATTAATGATCATTTTACCGAGGAGTATTCATGCAGTGATGCACTCACGGTCTCCTTCTGTAGAATTCTATTAAATTTATTTCAACACTCAAAATCTTGTCATTTATACATCATTGTGTTTTCATTTGTTATTTTGTCAATTTATCATTGTATTATAGGACACCATTTTCTTTATTCTGCTTTTTCCACCCCGATATCTTTCAGGTTTAAAGGTAGGTGTTAAAAACGTTGATCTGAACACTGGTGAAAAACTTCATCTCGGACGCTTTTACTCAAGAAAATTCTGACAACGTCAGAGGCGTGAACTACACACTGGTGATTTTAATCATCTGAATGTGGAGCTCAGAAAATCCACTTAAGCAGTGGTTTTAAATACTAGCAACTTTCCCCCCATAAATATTGACATGACTTGGATGCGAATATTTTAAATGTTATCATTTTAGCTTCTAATAGGCTCTTTGCAGCTAGAGGTCACATGCTTGGATACCACTTAGCAACACGAAAGTGGAGAGCAAGTGTTTATGTAAACAAAACCCTCAACAAGGTCAAGCACAAAAGTTGACTTGACAAGGTCAAGCACGGACATACCTTGCAAAGATGCCATGTTGTTTGGCCGCGAAAATCCAAATGCCATCCGTTGAAAGTCAATGTCTTCATGATAAAATAATTTTTTCCTGTAAAAATGAACCTAAAGTAAACTTAGAAAACTACGTTGACAATTCTTCTAGAAAAAGAAAGAGATTAAGGCTACATCCACACGACAACGGCAACGGATCAGTAAAATATCAGGTACATAGGCAACGCAACACTTGCTGAAAATGATGCAATACACATGCCACACCTCTACGTGCGCTGTAAGACGGTCCCATCGGAGACACCAGAACAATAGAAGTAGACGCATGCGCATAAACCCCTTCTTCTGTAGCATCAGCCACATAAAGTTTTGATTATTAATCAGTAGCGTAAAACGAAAGACGTGGAAAGAGGAATGAATGGGGGTAGATGGAGAGAGAGAGGAATGAATGGGGGTAGATGGAAGCCGGTACGCCAACATTCTGATATCCTCCAGAATTCTTTAATGGTCCGGAATAAATTGAATGCTACATGTTGATGGATTACTTTGTTCTTCTACGCCTTTTTGAGGAATGTATTGTCGGACTTAAACCAACATCTGAAGAGGTGAGATCGCTCCTTTTTTTCCCTATTTTTGCTGTCGGGATTGTTTTTGTTTTTGGAAAGCGCACGGGCGGTGCGCGGTTTGGTACTGCTTCCGCAGTGTTTGGACTAAAGACTCTGCCCTAAGGGCTATTCTCTCACTCTCTCTCTCTCTCTCTCTCTCTCTCTCACTTTGCACCATTACACAATAAATATTCACAGTGAAAATATTTTGTAAGCGCGTTTCATGAACCAAGTTATAGGATTTGTTGACAACTCGCATCGAGTTCGTTACACTTCTACCCGGCGTGAAGCACTGACAGTCAAGTGGTTGTGACGTCATCGTAAACAAATCCGTTCTACTCATCCAGACGACTTCGCAACGGCGCCGTTGCCAGATTTTTCCACTCTGGAACCCGTTCTCAAAAGATTTCGTTTTGGGGCACCCAAAACGCCGGTGCCGTGTGGACGCCAGGCCGAAACGATAAACAATTTTATCACATTCACCTGAATCCGTTGCTGTGTGGACAGGGCCTACAGTGGTGCTTGAAAGTTTGTGAACCCTTTAGAATTTTCTATATTTCTGCATAAATATGACCTAAAACACCATCAGATTTTCACACAAGTCCTAAAAGTAGATAAAGAGAACCCAGTTAAACAAATGAGACAAAAATATTCTACTTGGTCATTTATTTATTGAGGAAAATGATCCAATAATGCATATCTGTGAATGGCAAAAGTATGTGAACCTTTGCTTTCAGTATCTGGTGTGACCCCCTTGTGCAGTAATAACTGCAACTAAATGTTTCCGGTAACTGTTGATCAGTCCTGCACACCGGCTTGGAGGAATTTTAGCCCATTCCTCCGTACAGAACAGCTTCAACTCTGGGATGTTGGTGGGTTTCCTCACATGAACTGCTCGCTTCAGGTGCTTCCACAACATTTCGATTGGATTGTCAGGACTTTGACTTGGCCATTCCAAAACATTAACTTTATTCTTCTTGAACCATTCTTTGGTAGAACGACTTGTGTGCTTAGGGTCGCTGTCTTGCTGCATGACCCACCTTCTCTTGAGATTCAGTTCATGGACAGATGTTCTGACATTTTCTTTTAGAATTCACTGGTATAATTCAGAATTCATTGTTCCATCAATGATGACAAGCCGTCCTGGCCCAGATGCAGCAACACAGGCCCAAACCATGATACTACCACCACCATGTTTCACAGATGGGATAAGGTTCTTATGCTGGAATGCAGTGTTTTCCTTTCTCCAAGCTTAATGCTTCTCATTTAAACCAAAAAGTTCTATTTTCATCTCATCCGTCCACAAAACATTTTTCCAATAACCTTCTGGCTTGTCCACGTGATCTTTAGCAAACTGCAGATGAGCAGCAATGTTCTTTTTGGAGAGCAGTGGCTTTCTCCTTGCAACCCTGCCATGCACACTATTGTTGTTCAGTGTTCTCCTGATGGTGGACTCATGAGCATTAACATTAGTCAATGTGAGAGAGGCCTTCAGTTGCTTAGAAGTTACCCTGGGGTCCTTTGTGACCTTGTCGACTATCACACGCCTTTCTCTTGGAGTGATCTTTGTTGGTCGATCACTCCTGGGGAGGGTACCAATGGTCTTGAATTTCCTCCATTTGTACACAATCTGTCTGACTGTGGATTGGTGGAGTCCAAACTCTTTAGAGATGGTTTTGTAACCTTTTCCAGCCTGATGAGCATCAACAGCACTTTTTCTGAGGTCCTCAGAAATCTCCTTTGTTCGTGCCATGAGTACACTTCCATAAACATGTGTTGTGAAAATCAGACTTTGATAGATCCCTGTTCTTTAAATAAAACAGGGTGCCCACTCACACCTGATTGTCATCCCATTGATTGAAAACACCTGACTCTAATTTCACCTTCAAATTAACTGCTAATCCTAGAGGTTCACATACTTTTGCCACTCACAGATATGTAATATTGGATAATTTTCCTCAATAAATAAATGACCAAGTATAATATTTTTGTCTCATTTGTTTAGCTGGGTTCTCGTTATCTACTTTTATGACTTGTGTGAAAATCTGATGATGTTTTAGGTCATATTTAAGCAGAAATATAGAAAATTCTAAAGGGTTCACAAACTTTCAAGCACCACTGTAAGTGCTCGAAACTTCTGAAACTTTTGTGCTTGACCTTGTCGAGGGTTTTGTTTACCTGAACGCTTGCTCTCCACTTTTGTGTTGCTACGCGGTATCCAAGCACATGACCTCTAGCTACCTGAAATCTATCCTGTGCCATCTTGAGCATGTTCACTGTCATGTTATTACACTGTACGTCTAAAATTCCACACACACCAATAGGCATGAAGGGTTTAGAGATAGCACTGGGTTGGGAGACCCCGATGCTGTTTACAGCGAACACCCTCATCTCGTACACCATGCCCTCAATCATCTTCTTTGCTTCGTACACGGTCGACTCATAGATGTCAAAGTTCAGTTTGGTCCACCTGGATGAGTTTTTCTTCCTCCTCTCCATCAGATAACCTGGACACAAGAATAAATCAGTATGATATGATAGAGATCATGATATCACAGTGTTGTATAATTCCGGATTCTGATTGGTCAGAAGGTGTGACAGCAGTGCAGCTGAAAATCAAAGGTGTATATTAATACGCTCATTCAAATTAACATTATTGTTTCTATAGTAACAGCTCATTCACAGGGGTCTGTACAGCAGACACTCCACTTAAGAGATTTAAAATTCATTGGCATGGCTTCTGTAGTTTTCTGTAAGAAGGCCTTTATTTAACATTTATGGAAGGAGTCTCCAGTATCAGTGGTAAAGATCGTCATTGGGTTGAAGAGGTATAACTTTAAGTTTTGTGACATCTTCAGAACAGAGGAGTTTAAGTTTCTCTGCAGTTTCTTGGTAACGCCTCGGTCTCACGTAGCTGGAATCACTTCATGGTAGACGCCGGTAGAGGATCTTGGGCCTTCCAGGGATCGACTGGCACATGTTCTGGGCTCTTCCGTCAGAATACGTGAGAGCCAAAGAGCTACCTTGACAACCAAGAGGGCATGGCTTCCATCTCTGGAAAGTTTGGTCATGTTGAAAATTGCTGTAGGTCAAGCACCAGATGAATTTTTCAGTCACTACTGTGAAGGTATCCGTGAGCATCCTTGAGACATATGTGAGGCTTATGTGAGCTCTCGAGGGTTACAAGAGCATTCTGTCGCAACCATCACGCTCAAAATGTTCATCGAACAACATTCTGCAGAAAGTGAGATGTTTGCCTAGGGGGTGTGGCTTATTTCATCTTGCCATGGCTATGCCCTACTGCAGCCATGAAAACCGTGCACACTGCCATCATTGCCAGAAGGCCATATGTCGCTGCTGCCATTGGTTTACCAGCATCTTCCATCACTACCATCACAGCTGCCATGGCTTCATTTGCATATTTACTCCACCCAAATCTGTGCAATGGATCACCTTCAAAATCTGCTGGAATGGCCATGGTAGCCCCAGCCATGGTTCCTACAGTTCAACCGGCTACGTGAGTCCTTAGCGCAACACAACAAGCTGTGTTTCATTTTGTCTTATCAACTTCAAGCGAGAGAAAAAAAAGAGGCAGCTGGTGAAGGATCGACTGTTTATAGCTGAACAGGAACTAACTTCACAACATTAAATGTAGCTATAAACAGATCAACTATATGATTTTTTTTTGCATAAATAAAAAACGGGGTGGCACGGTGGTGTGGTAGTTAGCACTGTTGCCTCACAGCAAGAAGGTCTGGGTCCGAGCCCCGTGGCCAGCGAGGGCCTTTCTATGCAGAGTTTGCATGTTCTCCCGGTGTCCGCGTGGGTTTCCTCCGGGTGCTCCGGTTTCCCCCACAGTCCAAAGACATGCAGGTTAGGTTAACTGGTGACTCTAAATTGAGCGTAGGTGTGAATGTGAGTGTGAATGGTTGTCTGTGTCTATGTGTCAGCCCTGTGATGACCTGGCGACTTGTCCAGGGTGAACCCCGCCTTTCGCCCGTAGTCAGCTGGGATAGGCTCCAGCTTGCCTGCAACCCTGTAGAACAGGATAAAGCCGCTACAGATGATGAGATAAATAAAAAACATTAATGATTGTGAAACAGATGTAATATAAGATGAATAAAATGCTAATGGACATACTGTTGTAGGAAAATAATCAACTTTTGCATGGTTACAGCAACTCCACCTGTTTGCATGTTTGATCTTGCCTTTAATTACTGAGCCACCATCAAATTTGGGCTCATCCCAGAGGATGGAGGCCGTGTCCTCGCCCACGCCTGTACAGCGCACATTCTCTGGTGGATCGGGAACATCTGAACACAGAAACACAAGAAAGGTGTAACTGTTGGAATACACAGAGATATAGAATAGAGTGAGAGAAAGAGGGAGAGATGATAAAAGAGTGTGACATGTAAGACAGTCTCTCTCTCTCTCTCTCTCGCTCACCCACGATCTTGATGGTGAGCTCAGCCTTGTCCTCTCCTGCAGGATTGGTGACGGTGATCGTGTAAAGTCCTTCATCTGACCTCTCAGCTCCCTCAATCACAAAACTGCTCAGGTTCTTCCTGCTGTCCACATGCACTCGTCCCTCTGAGGCTGTCATCTCCTGTTTACAAACACACACAAGCACGCACACATCTCAGATCTCACACATCATTGCCAGAAACAGGTAATGGTCAAGCAAGGCACAGCGTCGGAAACCAAAATATCAGCACAGTGCTATAAAAAGCTTGGAAATGTGAGGCACAAGGTACAGAGTGTATACTTTGCAAAGTCTGTGTGTAGTGAGAATCCTTATAAGCACGTGCTGTGACTGCGCTCTAATCCAGAACAGGTGCATGGTAATTAGTCCTAGTGGTGCTGCGCGCATGTATGTGAGTAGCAGTTCAAGGCGTGCCACTCCGTGTGGATGTGACACCGTCAAAGACAAACTTCATATCCTCAACCGTCCAAAGCATGGAGTTTGTTTTTGCGTGGAGTTTATTTTTTCATGGCATTATCCTGGACTGTCTAAAGTGTGGAGCTTCATGTCCTGGAGTGTCTAAAGTGTGTCAAGAAAGCAACAAATTTGTCTCAAGAATACAGTATCCAGAAACATTTTATTTCAACTTTTAAAGCAAAAGAGCTCCAAGACTTCATCCATCACTGCAATCAACATGACGGGCTGAAAAGAAAGAAGATGTGACAAGCAAATGACGACAAGTGTGAATTATTTCCTTTACTTAAGAGTAACTTATTTTCTTTACTTCGTAAATATGTAAGTGAATTAAGCATAAATATAAATTAAACACAGTTGGTCTTGTTTTACATAAGAGTGAGTGTTTGGTGTGACAAGTGAGGCCATTTCAGGATTACAATCTTTTTGGTATAACGAACTGTTTGGACGTCCCCCAAGGAGTTTGTTATAGTGGGGTTGCAGTGTACTATGTAGTAGCAATGATATTTTTTCAATGGCAAAATTGAAAATAGGCAAAAAAAAATTCAGACTTATTAACTTAAAGAACACAAAGCGAGCACTATCCACTAAACATTGATGGCTCCTCCATAGAGATCATCAAGAGCACCAAATTCCTTGGTGTTCACCTGGTGGAGAACCTCACCTGGTCCCTCAAAACCAGCTCAATAGCCAAGAAAGCCCAGCAGCATCTCTACTTTCTGTGAAAGCTGAGAAACACTCCTCTCCCACCACCCTTCCTCACCACATACTACAGAGGGATATTAATAGCATCCTGAGCAGCTGCATGACTGCCTGTTTCAGAAATTGTACCGTCTTGGATCTCAAGACTCAGCAGATAGTGAGGACAACTGAGAAGATCACTGGGGTTTTTACTTGACTTGATGTCTGACAACTAACCCTGCAGATGACAATATAACCATGTCAGTTCAGTGATTAGAATGCTTTACTCCCCTCTGATGAATTTTTTTTTCAAAATCAACTTCTGTACTAGATCCCTTACCTACACATTCCCTCAAACAGATACTCAGAGAAACTATCAAACCTGAATTAAAAATAATCAGTTCTTCCTACATAGCACTGGCTATGAACCTAAATTCTTTAAACTATCAGTTATCAAACCTGTGGTTAAAAAAAAACTGACCTCGACCCCTGCCAGCTGTCCAACTACAGTGGTGCTTGAAAGTTTGTGAACCCTTTAGAATTTTCTATATTTCTGCATAAATATGACCTAAAACATCATCAGATTTTCACACAAGTCCTAAAAGTAGATAAAGAGAACCCAGTTAAACAAATGAGACAATTATACTTGCTCATTTATTTATTGAGGAAAATGATCCAATATTACATATCTGTGAGTGGCAAAAGTATGTGAACCTCTAGGATTAGCAGTTAATTTGAAGGTGAAATTAGAGTCAGGTGTTTTCAATCAATGGGATGACAATCAGGTGTGAGTGGGCACCCTGTTTTATTTAAAGAACGGAGATCTATCAAAGTCTGATCTTTACAACACATGTTTGTGGAAGTGTATCATGGCACGAACAAAGGAGATTTCTGAGGACCTCAGAAAAAGCGTTGTTGATGCTCATCAGGCTGGAAAAGGTTACAAAACCATCTCTAAAGAGTTTGGACTCCACCAATCCACAGTCAGACAGATTGTGTACAAATGGAGGAAATTCAAGACCATTGTTACCCTCCCCAAAAGTGGTCGACCAACAAAGATCACTCCAACAGCAAGGCGTGTAATAGTCGGCGAGGTCACAAAGGACCCCAGGGTAACTTCTAAGCAACTGAAGGCCTCTCTCACATTGGCTAATGTTAATGTTCATGAGTCCACCATCAGGAAAACAATGAACAACAATGGTGTGCATGGCAGGGTTGCAAGGAGAAAGCCACTGCTCTCCAAAAAGAACATTGCTGCTTGTCTGCAGTTTGCTAAAGATCACGTGGACAAGCCAGAAGGCTATTGGAAAAATGTTTTGTGGAAGGATGAGACCAAAATAGAACTTTTTGGTTTAAATGAGAAGCGTTATGTTTGGAGAAAGGAAAACACTGCATTCCAGCATAAGAACCTTATCCCATCTGTGAAACATGGTGGTGGTAGTATCATGGTTTGGGCCTGTTTTGCTGCATCTGGGCCAGGACGGCTTGCCATCATTGATGGAACAATGAATTCTGAATTATACCAGCCAATTCTAAAGGAAAATGTCAGGACATCTGTCCATGAACTGAATCTCAAGAGAAGGTGGGTCATGCAGCAAGACAGCGACCCTAAGCACACAAAGAACCCTAAGTTCTACCAAAGAATGGTTAAAGAAGAATAAAGTTAATGTTTTGGAATGGCCAAGTCAAAGTCCTGACCTTAATCCAATGGAAATGTTGTGGAAGGGCCTGAAGCGAGCAGTTCATGTGAGGAAACCCACCAACATCCCAGAGTTGAAGCTGTTCTGTATGGAGGAACGGGCTAAAATTCCTCCAAGCCGGTGTGCAGGACTGATCAACAGTTACCGCAAACGTTTAGTTGCAGTTATTGCTGCACAAGGGGTTCACACCAGATACTGAAAGCAAAGGTTCACATACTTTTGCCACTCACAGATATGTAATATTGGCTCATTTTCCTCAATAAATAAATGAGCAAGTATAATATTTGTGTCTCATTTGTTTAACTGGGTTCTCTTTATCTACTTTTAGGACTTGTGTGAAAATCTGATGATGTTTTAGGTCATATTTATGCAGAAATATAGAAAATTCTAAAGGGTTCACAAACTTTCAAGCACCACTGTACATACTAAAGTAAAGCTTTGGCCCATTGCTCTTTTCTTTATATTTTCTTTATCTAGATAGATAGATAGATAGATAGATAGATAGATAGATAGATAGATAGATAGATAGATAGATAGATAGAATATGAACTACATAAATTACAGTGCCTTGAAAAAGTATTCATACCCCTTGAACTTTTTCACATTTTTCCACCTTACAACCACGAACTTAAAAGTTTTTTATTGAGATTTTATGTGATAGACCAACACAGAGTAGCACAGAATTGTGAAGTGAAACGAAAACGATAAATGGTCTTCAAAATTTTAAACAAATAAAAATCTGAAAAATGTGGTGTGCATTAGTATTCAGCACCCCTGCGTCAATACTTTGTAGAGCCACCTTTTGCTGCAATTACAGCTGCAAGTCTTTTGTGGTATGTCTCTACCAGCTTTGCACATCTAGACACTGAAATTTTTTGCCCATTCTTCTTTGCAAAATAGCTCAAGCTCAGCCAGATTGGATGGAGAGCGTCTGTGAACAGCAATTTTCAAGTCTTGCCACAGATGCTTAATGGGATTTAGGTCTGGACTTTGACTGGGCCATTCTAACACATGAATATTCTTTGATCTAAACCATTCCATTGTAGCTCTGGCTGTATGTTTAGGGTCATTGTCTTGCTGGAAGGTGAATCTCCTTCCTAGTCTCAAGTCTTTTGCAGCCTCCAACAGGTTTTCTTCCAGGATTGCCCTGTATTTAGCTCCATCCATCTTCCCATCAACTCTGACCAGCTTCCCTGTCCCTGCTGAAGAAAAGCATCCCCATAGCATGATGCTGCCACCACCATGTTTCACAGTGGGGATGGTGTGTGCAGGGTGATGAGCAGTGTTAGTTTTTTGCCACACATAGCGCTTTGCATTTAGGCCAAAAAGTTCAACTTTGGTCTCATCTGACCAAAGCACCTTCTTCCACATGTTTGCTGTGTCCCCTACATGGCTTCTGGCAAACTGCAAACGGGACTTCTTATGCCTGTCTTTCAACAATGGCTTTCTTCTTGCCACTCTTCTAAAAAGGCCAGATTTGTGGAGTGTACGACTTATAGTTGTCCTGTGCACAGATTCTCCCACCTGAGCTGTGGATTTCTGCAGCTCCTCCAGAGTGATCATGAGCCTCTTGGCTGCTTCTCTGACCAGTGCTCTCCTTGCTCGCTCTGTCAGTTTAGGTGGACGGCCATGTCTTGGTAGGTTTGCAGTTGTGCCATACTTTTTCCATTTTTGAATGACGGATTGAACAGTGCTTCTTGAGATGTTCAGAGCTTGGGATATTTTTTTATAACCTAACCCTGCTTTAAACTTCTCCAGAACTTTATCCCTGACCTGTCTGGTGAGTTCTTTGGTCTTCATGATGCTGTTTGTTCTTCAGTGTTCTCTAACAAACCACTGAGGCCTTCACAGAACAAGTGTATTTATGCTGAGAGTAAACTACACACAGTAGGACTCTATTAACTAATTAGATGACTTCTGAAGGCAATTGATTGCACTGGATTGTATTTAGAGGTATCAGAGTACAGGGGGCTGAATACTAATGCACACCACATTTTTCAGATTTTTATTTGTTTAAAATTTTGAAGACCATTTATCATTTTCGTTTCACTTCACAATTCTGTGCTACTCTGTGTTGGTCTATCACATAAAATCTCAATAAAAAACTTTTAAGTTTGTGGTTGTAAGGTGGAAAAATGTGAAAAAGTTCAAGGGGTATGAATACTTTTTCAAAGCACTGTATATTGAAGATAGATAGATTAGTTCACACTTCAGACTTTCAGGTTCCTGTACAGCAATGATAAAAAATGAATAATAAATAATGAATGTTTGGTGGTTCTCACGATGCCTCCTTTCTTCCAGCAGACAGTGGGCGCTGGTTCTCCTGTGATTTCAACATCTAGACGTAATTTATTCCCTGCCACCACGATGATGGTGTTCTTGTTCACCATGCTGCCCGTGGTGTCCAGGTGGATTTTTGGAGGATCTGGATGTATAAAAATGAAGAAGAGCAAGGGAAAACATGTGAGAGTTACAGCAGGATCCCAGAGCCTGCTTTATGAACTTTTCCAAAAAAGAAGAAGGAGAAAAGAAGCACAATGCATGACTACGCAGCTTTTCTGCTTGGCCCCCAATAATTACATTCTGGTCTCTGGATGCATTCATTTTTGCACATTATCACTGTTCCCAGAGTAACTTTAAGGTTATGTAAAACACACTGCAGGTGATAAATGAATCAAATTGCATTGACTCCACCCTGTATTTTGCATTTTGTCCTAGAAATTCTGTAGATTGCATCATCGTTAAGACAAAGGCACAAAACTAGGAAACATGCACAACCATCTTTAGGCTCTGTTAATAAATTAGCTTGTTCTTTGCATATCTTATCAATTTGGGAGTAGAGCTAATTTCAGGGCCAGAAAAAAATATGAAGACAAGCCTCAAACAAAGAAACTAGACTGACTGACTGCATGGTAAACCGTGACTTAAAAGTTTTTCTATGGTATCTTTGAAATTCTATTATTTCTACAGGTTTTAAACACTTTTAAAATTACATATTGCACCTTTAATTAAATATATTAATATAATGTGTTGTAATATTTTTATAACAATAAAATAATAAAAGACCAACTAAAGAGATACTCACCCTGACGAGGAACATATTCAATCTTGATTTCTGTGGGAAGTTAAATAAAGTAACTCAACGTGGTTGAACATTATTATTATTTTTTTTTTTTTGTGTGTGTGTGTGTGTGTGTGATACCTAGGAAGTTGAGTTTGGCTGAAAGGGAGAGCGCAGAGCCATCAGGGATGAAGGTGTAGTCTCCTGCGTCCTCTGGCATCACATCATCAATCACCAACTTGTGGATCCTGAGTGACCCCCACCCCAAGACCCATTGTTACTATAGCAACAGCATCCTACACGACCTTACAGTGATCTCAGAACATTAGTGTCAGTTTCCATGGTAACAGTGAAGTCAGTAATTATGTTTGATTAGTTTGCTATCACTTACTACATGTTAAGTGCACATGGTGGCTATGTTCAAAATATTTACTAGACCCGACACTGAAAAGTGCACTATGTACATGCCGCACTTATATAGGAAACTCATCTAACAATGTGCATGTGTCCCAAATGACATACGTACCCCTCTTTATTGTACATCATGAATCCAGTGTGGGCGTGTCCCAATCCATACATTTATTCACTATGTAAGCCATATAACCACCATACCAAATGTCTCACCATCATCAATCCAATGTGTCCCAATCCACACTCCCTATTTCCTATATCGACCAAAAAAAAAGACCAGCATGAACTGTCCAGTGTGGACATGTCTCAATCCACATAACTGTTCACTATGTATGCTACTTAAACCACAGTCCACTCCAGACATGTCCCAGTTCACTAAATAGGCCACCTAAACACCATCACAGTCCAACATCTCATCACATAAGAACTTCTCACTGAGTCCAGTATGGACGTGTCCCAATCCACAGCTTTACTACATAGGCCACATAAACACCATCAAAAACATCCTACTGTCATCAGTCCACTGTGGGTAGTCTCAATGTGCACACTGTTCACTATTAAGCCTGCCTAAACACCATCACTGTCCAGTGTCTCACTGTTATTAGTTAGTTATTAATGTGTTCCAAATCATGCACCCTATTCACTACATAGGCTATCATCAATCAATTTAATGAGGATATGTCTCAATCCACACCTTCTTCACTATGTAGACCACTAAGAGCTTCACATCATCATGAGTCCAGTGTGGGCATGTCCCAGTCCACGTCATTATTAACTATATAAGTCAAATAAACACTTCTCACCATCATACAGTGGGCTTGTCTCAACCCACACCATTATTCACTATATAGGACACTTAAATACAGTCTCATTATCAACCCCCACTCTTGGGCGTGTCCCAATCCACACTGTATAATCTATACTCAATGGCACAATGCATTATGGGTATTCTGTACCTGTCACTGTATGTTGCTTGGATACATGCGTTGTGGAAACACCATTTTGGACAAGCTAGCTCTCTCTCTCTCTGTGTGTGTGTGTGTGTGTGTAGTTTACCTGCCGACATGTGTCATTTTGATGCGTTTATTTGGAATGACCTCCACTCCATCCTTAAACCACTTCCCCGTGACTTTCTCGTCAGAAACCTCACATTTAAACATGGCCTGCTCAGCGGCCTTCACTGTCAGATCAGCGATATTCTGTAGCACCTTCAGCTCTTTATCTGAGACACACACACACACACACACACACAGGAAACTCAATGTAACTATAAACACTTATTCATGAAAGTAAAATCCTCCTTGAACAATTTGCATACTAATAATTATAATTAACACGTGATCAAGATTTATTTTAGAACAAGATTCTCGTATCTTCTTCCATTTCATCTTTGGTTAACAGTTTCCTATATTACCCACAATGCCCTTGGACTACCTGCTGATAGCGGTGCAGTGGGATTTACCCCTTGTTTCATCTCTACCTAAAGAGAGTGATGCAGCAGCACTTTAGTCCTTTCGTCTGTCCAGCTTTGTGACCTTCTCATCTGTACACTCTGCTCAGACAGTTCAGCTTCCAAATCTCCAACATTCATTCATGCTTATATCGCAATCGCACTCGCCATCTCCTACATCACTAACTAGCCAAGTCGAGTCTCCCAGCTTCATATAGCTACGTTGCGTCCTGGGACTCTGAGTCCACCGTTTGCTCAGACATCTCCACTACTTCAACACCTGATTTCTCATTAACATGATGTTGAACTTTACTGGAAAAAGGTAAGTGAGAAATGAAGCTCTTGCACTTTTGTTTTTCGAAGCTAACAGCAAAATCTGATTGTTATTTCTTACACCTGAGATCTTTGAAATGTTCATCTCCTGTTAAACTCCCGTCATCGGCTGTCCATCGCTAGCGATGATGACTGCTTCATTAGGATTTTCAGAAACACACATGGGCCGTGAAGCCCACACTAGAGCGACAGAGCCATCCACAGCGGCGGCATGAATGACCCGGCCAAGCCGCCATGGAATGCCTGGCCTCTCAAGCTCTCATATACGATTCTCCTCTTCTAGTGAAGTGCCTTGCACAGTAAGGTAAGACAAATGATGTCATGCCCCCATTGTGTTGTCTCTCTGGACCTCCAGACCTGATGCCAAGTGGTGCACAAAAGTGCCACAGACCTCACAGGTATGGAAGTTGCCTTGCAGTGACAACTGACTTGCCGAGTGATGCCATCTGTTGGCCATTTGAGTGGCTCTTCCACATGCCATCTGGTGGTGTGCCATTGACCCTGTTGGGTTCATCTGCCATATTGCACCAAAAAGCGCCCTGCTACCAGAGCCTTATTGGTGATGTACTATTTAAATGTTACTATTGTAACATTTTTGTTACTGATTCGACATACCTTCTACCTCCAGCTCTGCCTTTGACTCCCCCCCATTGGTGTAGACATGGTACATCCCGATGTCCTCCTTGGTGGCCTCATTGATGATCAGCCAGTGTTTGGTTCCTTCCTTCTTGATTCGATACTTTCCATCCCGACTCAACTCCACGCCGTCCTTCATCCTTTAAAAATAATAATAACAACACAGACAAAATGTACAGAAAAGTAAAAATGAAGGAAAATAACTTTGAATGAGTTTAGAGAGACATACGCCAAAGTAAAAATAAAACAAAAGACAATTAGAAGCACAGACCTCCGCCAAGGACAATAGTCAAGTCTTCTATGAGATGCATATCTGCATCTTCTACCATTTTATATGTCTGGATATATTTCCAAAACGATTAGAATTTTGTTCTACAGAGGATTACTGTTACCCGTGATTGTGGATTGTAATATGGAGCCATCATATTTCTACATTGGCTATGTTTTCTCACTGTTGAACTTTACTGCCATGTACTAGCTTTTAAGACTGTGAGCTGGCCTAGTGGTTAGCATGTCTGCCTCTTGAGCTGGAGATCACGAGGTTGGGTCATACCAAAGACCATCATAAAAATGGTACCTACTGCCATCTGGCGAGGCACCGCAATACAGATGTGAGCAGGGAGTCAAACTCTTGCAGTTATCAGAGGACTAGGCCCCACAGTAACCCTAGCTTTGTAATAGGCAAGAGGTCAAGGGTTATGGAGATTGGCATCACCCGATGTGGCATGGTAAGGACTTTGACTGGATTTTAAGATGTACGACATTGTTGAGTTCAGACTTCCACCAAGGCCAAACACAGTAATATTAGTGAAAGTGAAACAAAATTAAGAGGAAGCCATGGCCTAATGGTTAGAGAAGCAGCTTTGGGACCAAAAGGTTGTGGTACAAGTCTCTGGACCAGCAGGAATGACTGAAGTGCCTTTGAGAAAGGTACCTAACCCCCCAACTGCTCCCCAGGCTGCTCTAGGTATGTTGTATGTTGCTCTGGATAAGAGTGTCTGCTAAATGCTGTTAATGTAATTCCTGGTCTTGGCCCCAAAGTTTAATGGGTTCTTACTTAGGCCATGTTACATGGAAATCAGGTTGGTAGGTTTTGTAGATAGACAAAAGGGGAAAAAACTGCACCAAAAACATAACCTCTTTGGCAGGAGGTAATTAAAGGAAGCCCAAGACCATTTAAAGTACAATATTTTCAGTATCATATCCTGTGAAACAGCCTGTAGTGTGTGAGGGACAAACACGAGGTCATACTTGAAAGACTGTTAACACATGAGTGAGATGAAAGTTTCAGAGATCCCAGATTCTGAGAATCGGAGAGAGTGTTGGTTTATTCCAAGGTCTTTCACATTTTCAAAATAGGTTATGATTGTAGATCCATCAGCAGGGGGCGCTGGAGTGCTGTTTTACATTATACAGTGCAAATAAAATATCAAAAATGAAAAAAATCTCACCATTTAACGCTCGCTCCTTCCTCAGATACTTCCACCTCGAACTCCACTTTGTCCCCCACCACAACGTGGACGTCATCCAGTGGCTTGGTAATGGTAACTGGAGGCTCTACACACACACACACACACACACACACACACACTGATCAATGAAAAAGGAAAAGACAATATTGTACAGGACCTACACTGATGATTTGAGGAGTCACCTTGTACAAACACCTCAGTGAAGCTCTTTTCCTCCCCGACCACACACTCATATGCAGCGTCGTCAGACAGCGTGCACTTGTTGATGGTGAGCTTTCGGATTCCCCCGATACTCTCAAACACATACCTGCGGAAAATAAGACTCTCAAATACCCCTCTCTCTCTCTCACACACACACACACACACACACACACACACACACACACACACACACACACTTACTTTGCAGAAGGCTTGATCTCCTGCCCGTTTTTCAGCCACCTGACCTGCTGGTTGGGATCCGTCAGCTCCACAGACAGCTGGATCCTCTTCCCTTTTTCCACCGAGTACGCAGGCTCCAACTTCTTTAGGAATGCTGAGACACAACAAACACAGGAAAGTAAGCACAAGTAAACACAGACAGGCACAATAAACACAAAAGTCTTAGACAAAGACCAACACAATAAATACATACAGAACACACATAAACACAGACACAACAGAGACACAACAAAGATACAACAAAGATACAACAAAAATAGACACAACAAACCCAAAACAAAAATACACATAACAGACACAACAAAGACACAACAGAGACACAACAATAATGTGTCTAGTTCTTATCTAGAGTGTTTATACTGTTTATATTGTCTGTTTGAGTGTTTAGTCTATGTCTAGTTCTTATCTAGTGTTTATACTGTTTATATTGTTTGTTTGTTTTTTCAATTATTCTATTTTTATTTTTATTTATTGCATTGCCTGTTTGCACCGTGGGTCAGAGGACTGAAATTTCATCAGTGCTGTATGTCGAGCATGTATAGCATATTTGACAATAAAGTTGACTTGACTTGATAATACAAACACAAAACATCTCAAAAACACACACGAGACACAAAGACACAACAAACACACAACAAAAATAGACACAACAAACAAAAAACAAAAATACACACAACAGACACAACAAAGACAACAGAGACACAATAATACACATAAACACAAGATATCTAAAAAAAATACGCACAACAGAAACAACAAAGACACAACAGAGATGCAACAAACACACAACAAAAAACAAAAATAGGCACAACAAACACAATACAAAACAAAAATACACACAACAGACACAACAAAGACAACAAACACACAACAGAGATACAACAAACAAAAAATATCTCAAAAATACACATAAGAGACACAATAGAGATACGGTACAACAAAACAGACACACCAAACACAAAACAAAAATACACTCAACAGAGACACAGCAAACAAAATATCTCAGAAGTACACACGAGACACAGCAAACACATAACAGAGACACAACAAACACAAGATATCTGAAATATACATACAACAGCTACAATAAAGACACAACAAACACAAAATACCTGAAAAATACACACAAGAGACCCAACAAGGAAGCAACAAGAATACACACAACAAACACAAACTGACACAACAAACACAAAATGTCTCAGAAACAGACACAATCAACTTGTAAAAGTGTCAAACAGAAACGCAACCAAAACACAGGAATTCCAGAAAGACTGGAGTGAAACCACTCAAACATACCCGGGTGTCAGTTTATATTCTGGCTTCACCAGACCTTAGAAATAGATGCGGATATACACATTGTAATCAGGTCATTTCAGAATTCCTCGGAGTGTTTTTATATCGGGATTTCCACAGAGGGAATATCGGGTCTGCTTCTGGAGTCACTCAGTGCCATCGGCACTCGCAGAAGTCCGGTCATTACTGAACTACAAACTGTGAGGTACGATGTTCTTGTTCGATCATTTACAAGCTGGTCCACACACTCCGACAATGTCTTAACACGTTCTTCATGTCCGTCTGCTCTGGGGATAAACGAGGGCATCTAGTCAGAAGGTGCTGATTAATTCTCTAGAACAGCAGCTCTGACAGTAGTGCAGTGGCACATCACAGGTTTATTTACTCGTTCTGATACGTTATGGTTTCTATAGTAACAGCTCGTTCACAGGCAGACATTCAATGTAAAGGACTGTTCTGTAGGAAGGAGTCTCCAGTGTCAGGAACTAATTTGTTTTGCTAACGTTTCACAACATTAAATGCAACTATAAATGGATAAAAAGAAGGATGATGTAATGTTCTTTAATAAGTAAAAAAAAAGAAGTGCTGTGGAAAATAATCATTGGTTGTAGCGTAAGAGGAATAAAGCACTCTGGGATGGGAAGAGTAACTCTGCTTCAGCACACCACACCCATCACTCATTATTCTCTTATAACCGCATGACACTGTGTTCTTTCTGTCTTTCTTTCCTTTTTTTTAGGTAACTAGATATCAGTAATCCCATTGTCCCTCCAGTCTCACCAATTCCACCCCATACCACCAGAGGTCCTTGTCATGACAATACCAGGCTGAACTCTCAGCTGGTCCTCATTACATCCTCATTATCTTGAAGTTTAGATAGCATTCATTAGCTCATCCTGAAATCCTGATTTCTTGCCGTTTGCGTCTCCAAGGCTTTATAGACCCTATTCACATGATGTCACGCATACGTTAACTACCGCTCAGGTCAAAACATCAACACTGTCATTTTGGACTTAAAACAAACTCTCACACAGACCCGTCTAATACTGTTAGTACAGCTGAAATTCACAATGACAATCGATTGTTTGGTGTTTGGATGTACAAATAATCAAGGAAAAAATCCCCAGCTGTCACTTTACAGATTTCCTGAAGATCCTGAATGCTGGAATAAATAGATATCAGGTGTTAAACATGTGATATCAGAGGTTGATAACAGTACATGGTTCTGTAACATCAGTGTATCGTAGAATCTGCAGCACATGTAGGGTTATTTTGTACCTCAAGATTGCTGTTTCGGGTTTCGCAATGTGTTTGGATTTCTGTTTCTCTGGCCACAGTTATCTTTGTACCAGGCTTTCTGTGTTACAAGGGTCATGAGGTCAGACTGTGGAATGTACCTTTGTTATCATCATTGCCCTTCTACCCTGTGGCAGAGCATAGGCCATCAACAATTAGCTTCCACTGAACATGATTTTGGGCCACCTTCTCCAGTCTTTTCAGGTTGTAGCCCTCTGCCACCATCTTTGCCTCCATTTCTCTTCTTGATATATGCCTTAGTCTTCCACGGCAACGTTTTCCCAATGGTTTCCATGCCAATGCCTGTTTGGTGACATTTTCCTTTGGCTTTCATAGAGTGTGGCCGATCCATAACCACTTCCTTCTGCTGATGATGCTTTTAGCAGGTTCTTGGCCCATTCTCTCCCATAGATCTTCATTCCTGATGGTTTCCGGCCACCAAATTCTCAGAATCCTTCTAAGGCACTTGTTGATAAATGCTTGCACTTTCCTTAAGATGGTCTTTGAAGTCCACCAAGTTTCAGATCCATAAAGTAAGACAGTTTTGACATTAGTATTGGAAATTCACAGTTTGGTTGATGTTGTTATGTCCCTAGACTTCCATATCTTCTGCAAGATGTTTAATGCTGCTCTGGCTTTTTCTATTCTGGCTTTAATGTTTTCATCTGTTCCTCCATTAGTGCTAACAATGCTTCCCGGGTACATAAATGATGGAACATCTTCAATGGCGGGCGGCACGGTGGTGTAGTGGTTAGCGCTGTCGCCTCACAGCAAGAAGGTCCTGGGTTCGAGCCCCGGGGCTGGCGAGGGCCTTTCTGTGTGGAGTTTGCATGTTCTCCCCGTGTCCACGTGGGTTTCCTCCGGGTGCTCCGGTTTCCCCCACAGTCCAAAGACATGCAGGTTAGGTTAACTGGTGACTCTAAATTGACCGTAGGTGTGAATGTGAGTGTGAACGGTTGTCTGTGTCTATGTGTCAGCCCTGTGATGACCTGGCGACTTGTCCAGGGTGTAGGGGAGAGCGGGGTAAGATGAGCCAGAGGGTAAGATGAGCCACCCCCTGTTTCTAAGAAACAGTAAACAAATGTGACCATGTGACCACATTCAAAGGGGGGCGGGACCATTTACTTACACTTGTGGAGAGGAGCACCACATGTCAAACTAGGTGAGGGAGATATTTATAAAAATGTGTTTTTGTGCTTTCTAAGTCAATTCCATGTTTGTCCACAGTGAAGATAATTTAGAGAAGACAAAAGTAGAATAATATTTAGACACATTAGGGTTAAGTTAGTAGCTTTCTAAGCTATGATATGAATGCTAATAAAAATAATTTTGATTAGCCTAATCCCCTTTATTAGCATTTTTCTACAAAATGGTGGCCACGGGGTAAGACGAGCCATTAGATGTGGGGCAAGTTGAGCCACTGGCTCAACTTACCCCATTGGTGGCTGAGCTTACCCAATATGGATGACACTTAAGTTTTCGCATTTACTGGTCATATATGACAACAACATATATATATATATATATATATATATATATATATATATATATATATATATGACATCAGATGAGGAAGACCAGTTGTTAGATGTGGGGGATTATCTCATCTCATCTCATTATCTCTAGCCGCTTTATCCTTCTACAGGGTCGCAGGCAAGCTGGAGCCTATCCCAGCTGACTACGGGCGAAAGGCGGGGTACACCCTGGACAAGTCGCCAGGTCATCACAGGGCTGACACATAGACACAGACAACCATTCACACTCACATTCACACCTACGGTCAATTTAGAGTCACCAGTTAACCTAACCTGCATGTCTTTGGACTGTGGGGGAAACCGGAGCACCCGGAGGAAACCCACGCGGACACGGGGAGAACATGCAAACTCCACACAGAAAGGCCCTCGCCGGCCCCGGGGCTCGAACCCAGGACCTTCTTGCTGTGAGGCGACAGCGCTAACCACTACACCACCGTGCCGCCCCTGTGGGGGATTATGTTGTGGCAAAATTCACGGGGAAGAAGAAAGTGCATTTCTTCATTGGCCAGATAATCAAATTGGATGTCTTCAAAATAGAGGCAAGATTTGTCAAAAGAAGCCGGTCATGCCATGGCTCTGCAAGAAAGCCGACCTTTGTCTTCAAAGAGAAAGATAAGGCTGTCCTGTCAAGACAGGATATTGTGAAAAAATTGCCCCACCCCTTTACTGTTGGGGGGACAGCACGGAGGGAGAGGCAAATGGTGTTCCCTTGCAATTTGAATGCTTGGAACATTGAATAATGATGAAATGATTGATGGAATGATTGCTGCATGTTTTAGCAATGTTTTAACCTACTGAAAGAAATAACATTTTTTGGCACTGTTCTACTGTTTTAGTAATTTCTATAATATAGTATATCTCTCATTCCCTCTCTAACCATCCCTCTTTCTATCTATCTATGCATATATCTCTCTCTCTATCCATCTATCTATCCCTCCCTATCCCATCTCGTTCTATCACCTCTCTCTTCATCTCCCCTTCTCTATGCAACGGCCCTATCCCCCACTTGCTTGACTTGACTTGATTCACTGATTGCATTTCTAATAATAAAAGTTGTTTACTTTGTTAACCTAACATGTTTTGTGTTGGCTCAATTTACCCCACACAGTGGCTCATCTTACCCCGTGCATGGGGTAAGTTGAGCCACTTGACATTTTTTTTTCAAGAGGTAATATCACTCTAACCATAAGAGCTTATCAATTATTTTTTGCTCAGATAGTAACAGTACACTTTGAAATTTGGTATGGTGTGTAGACTGGAAGCAAAAATGGCTTTAACATGTAGTTATGATGAAAAATGTAAAAAGTGGCTCATCTTACCCCGCTCTCCCCTACCCCGCCTTTCGCCCGTAGTCAGCTGGGATAGGCTCCAGCTTGCCTGCGACCCTGTAGAACAGGATAAAGTGGCTACAGATAATGAGATGAGATGAGATCTTCAATGGCCCCCTTCTCCAACATTATGGGATCGTTATTGTTGGTGTTCATTCTCATGGACTTTGTTTTACCCTTGCTAACAGAAAGGGTACCCTTGCTTTGCTGCTGATTCCTCCACTTGGGTGATCTTATCTTGCAAGAAATGGAATTCAGTGGACACTATGGAATCAGTTGGATGATTTGGACTTTGCAGATGATGTTGCTTTACTGGTGCATAATTACAATCAAATGCAATAAGTACCCTTGTTAGTTAATTTAGAAAGTTAGGACTCTCTCATTCCAATATTTTATGGACCTGACACACACACGCAACTGCATTAGCTTGCTACAAATATTTTTCTCAGATCATGGAGAAATTACATTTATTACTTAGCCTGAATTTATGATATTCTACTTAGGAGGTTTTCTGACACTCAGCTCCATTAAGATGAGCCTAGGAACAATTTATGAGTTCAAATATTTAGAGGATCTTGTGTGTGTAACCAGCTTGCATTTCTTCGCCACTGATTGTAATCATTGTAAAATCACTTAGTGTGTTAAACACAGAATCACCACTGTATGGTTAAAACCTCATATGGTCAGAAATACAAGCTGGTCTGTTTTATTTTAAGTTCAGACAAAGATATGCTTTATAGCCAATGAGAAGCCTGCATTGGGCAGCCAATCAGAAGTGTTCAAACAACTAAAAGTCCTTTTACAATGATTTTCACAGGTGCTGCCATTTGGTTTTGGGGTGGTTCTAGGGTGGGTCCCTTGTAGTGGGACAGTTTAAAAATAAATGGTAGATGTTCGTTCAGACCTCAGTGTGTATCCTGGATATCACTCAGTGTTTGAATTGTGTTATGCAATCAAAGTGCCTCAAGGTGACTTCTTTCATATAAGTGTATTTTTTGGCTACTTTTGAGGTTCAGGTATTTCTTCCATGACATACACACACACAGACACACACACACACACACACTTTATATCTGTGTAGGACCAGAGCAGGTGGGTGGAGCACAGAAGCATGACAGGCCAGAACTGAGTTCTCAGAAACTTTTATTTTCTGTGGTATATGTGGCTTTTCAGCTCATTCACTCTTAGTGCAGCAGATAACATAATATCTCAGAAGAATCTTTCAAATTGTTATACAAGCACCAAATTCGGCACAGATACTCCTTAGACATTATTCTTTTGAAAAAGTACGTGGGCCACTTGAAATTCAAGATGGCTGCCCATTTTAAAGATGGCCGCCATGTCCAGTACAGAAATATATTGTTTTGCCATAACTATGCACAGACTTGTCCGATATGGATGATTCTGGCATCAAATTATACATTTTTGACCATGTAGAATCCAAATCTGGGAGAATAAAATCACTCAGAAGCTTACTTTTGCCTTATTCTTGGCCTTTTGTAAAATAGTGCACTAACATAGCTAGCATGCATGTTTGTATAGACTGTAGCAATAATTATAGTTTGGGGTGTAGGGTGTAGCAGTAGAGGTAGAGGATGTCCTCATCATAGCAATCAGTGTTCTGCCTCTCCTTCAAGGGATTGGTCTGCACCAGTTGCGGGTGGCTTTTGGCCAAGGACGGAACCTGAGATGGATTCCTGTACATGACCTGCACCTCTCTTTAGTACTGGAGAAGAGCAAAGGAATACTCTTCTTCCATGCCTTCACTGGTTGCAATGTTGTATCAGGCTTCCGCAGCAAAGGGAAGAAGTCTGCATGGCAAACCTGGGATGTGTATGCTGAAGTTTCTGATGTCTTTGCCAAGCTCAGCCAGTACCCACCAACAGTAGATGATGATGATCTGGAGGTCCTGGAGAAGTTTGTGGTGACAATGTATGACAGGTCCAGTACAGTTGTACGTGTTGATGATGCCAGGCTGGATATGTTTGCTCGAAAGCAGAGGCCATATGAAACCATTCCTCCAACTCAAGCAGCACTACTTCAGCATGCAAAGCGCACTGCCTATCAAGCAGGCTGTATATGGAGTCAGTCAACACTGCGCCAACCAGAAACACAAAGTCCTGCTGACTGGGGATGGACAAAGAGTGGAGACACATGGAAGGTCTTCTGGACAATGCTTCCACCTATTGCCGAGAGTTGCCAACAGCTGACCAAATGTGGATGCAAATCTGAATGCCGTGGAAGGTGCAAATGCTACCGATTCAGTCTCACCTGCACCGGACTATGTAGCTGCAAATGTGAGGACAAGTGAAACCATGCAGCTCACTGCTGGGGTGAACAGTGCATTTGTGAGCTCTGTATTTGACTCATTGCACTCTGTAGTGACAAACATTGACCATAACTAAACATTCCAGTTGTGCATTTAAAAATAACAAATAAATAAAATAGTTTGTAGGATATGTTCTGGTCTATGTATATTTTTCCATCATATTTTTGCTAGAAATGGCAGAAAGGAGCTCCCTAGAAGGTTAAGAGTGGGATTTTTAGATTTCTCATAGTCAAAAACCTACTTTTAGACACCAAGATAATTCAAATCGGTCAAAGTGGCCAGATTATATCCCATTTTCAAGTCTGCAGCGGCGGCCATCTTGAAAATAAGCAGCCATCTTGAATTTCAAGTGGCCCGCATACTTTTTCAAAAGAATAATGTCTAAGGAGTATTTGTGCCAAGTTTGGTGCTTGTATCACCATTTGAAAGATTGTTTCAGTTATCTGCTACACTATCTCTCAAACATGCACACACATGCATTCTGGTCGGGAGAGAGCTCCCTTTCTCTGCTCTCTCGCTCCTTTTATAGGGCACGGTCACTGGGGAAGACACACAAGCACAGGTTAATTCACGTCAGGTGCAGTAATTCTGCCACTTACCTTCCCTGACTTTGCCCTCCATTCACAGACCGACGCTTGACCACACCCCCGCTGCCACATACCCCCACTGCCCGACTCAGGCCAAAGAGCCGTCCGGCCTGCAGCTGACTTCCCCCCCTTGACGGGAGAGGAAATCTGCCACAGCCATCTGTGCCCCCAGCCTATGGACCACCTTGAACTTAAACAGCTGGAGTGCCAGATACCAACGGGTGATCCGCGTGTTGGCATCCTTCATGCGGTGGAGCCACTGGAGGGGCGCGTGGTCCGAACAGAGGGTGAAAGGGCGTCCCAGTAGGTAGTAGCGGAGGGCAAGGACCGCCCACTTGATGGTGAGGCACTCCTTTTCTATGGTGCTGTACCGGCCCTCACGCACCGACAGCTTCCGGCTGATGTACAGCATGGGACGTTCCTCCCCCTCCACCTCCTGGGACAGAACAGCCCCAAGCCCTCTGTCCGACGCGTCCGTCTGCAAAAAAAGGGGAGAGAAAAGTCAGGAGAGTGTAACAGTGGCCCCCCACACAGTGCAGCCTTTACCTCAGAGAAAGCCCGCTGGCATTGCTCCGTCCACTGGACCAGATCTGGTGCCTCCTTTTTAGTGAGATCAGTCAGCGGGCTGGTGACATCCGAATAATTAGGTATAAACCTACAATACTAGCCAGCCAGCCCCAGGAACTGTCTCACCCCCTTTTTGGTCTTGGGCCTCGGGCAGGCCGCAATTACTGCTGTCTTATTAATTTGGGAACGCACCTGCCCATTGCCCGAGTGGAAGCCCAGATACTGTACTTCCACCTGCTCAATCACACACTTCTTCAGGTTGGCTGTGAGACCCGCTCGCCACAGCGACCTAAGGATGGCCCTTAGGTGTTTTAGGTGTCGCGGCCAGTCATTACTATAAATAATGATGTCGTCCAAGTATGCGGCCGCATAGGTGGCGTGGGGGCGGAGGACCCTATCCATAAGCCACTGGAACGTAGCAGGCACCCCAAACAGCCCAAAAGGAAGTGTGACGAACTGGTGTAAGCCAAACAGTGTGGAAAAGGCCGTTTTCTCTCAGGATAACGGAGTCAAGGGGATCTGCCAATATCCCTTTGTCAAATCCAGTGTCAAATAAAAATGAGCCATGCCTAGTCGATCAAGCAACTTGTCAATACGAGGCATTGGGTACGCATCGAATTTAGACACCGCATTGACTTTTCTATAGTCCACACAGAACTGGACCGACCCATCGGCCTTGGGAACCAAGACCACCAGGCTGCTCCAGTCAGTGTGGGACTCCTCAACAATGCCCATTTCGAGCATGGCCTTGAGTTCTTCCCGAACCACCTTTTTTTTGTGTTCGGGCAGTCTGTAAGGGTGGCTGTGCACTACCACCTCGGGGGTGTCTCAATGTGGTGTTCTATGAGAAGGGTGTGGCCGGGCAGGGGCGAGAATACGTCAGAAAATTCTGTCTGCAACTGGGCGACCTCCGTGAGTTGGGTCGGGGAGAGGTGGTCTCCACAGGGGACCAGAGCAGTGGGTGATGTCAATTTTCCTTTTTGAACCTCCGGCCCCAGCTCCGCCTTCTCTGGAACCACCGACACCAATGCCACGGGGACCTCCTCGTTCCAAAGTTTTAACAGATTGAGGTGGTAAATCTGTAACGCCCCACCCCTGTCCATTCGCCGCACCTCATAGTCGATGTCCCCGACTCGTCATGTGACCTCAAAGGGTCCTTGCCACCTGGCGATCAATTTGGAGCTCGATGTAGGCAACAACACGACTACTTTATCTCCCAGTGTGAATTCCCTAAGGCACGTGCCCCTGTAGTACAGACGGACTTGACGTTCTTGGGCCTGCCGCAAATTCTCCTGGGTTAGGTGTGTGAGTGTGTGGAGTTTGGTGCGCAGGTCGTTAATGTATTGAATTTCATTTTTATTTGTTGAAGGTCCCTCCTCCCAATTTTCACACAGCACATCTAGAATGCCACGCGGCTTATGCCCGTATAATAACTCGAATGGGGAGAACCCCGTGGAGGCTTGTGGGACCTCTCGCACTGCAAATAACAGGGGCTCGAGCCCTTTATCCCAGTTGTGTGCGTCCTCGCTTACAAATTTCTGAATTATGTTCTTGAGGGTGTGATTGAACCGTTCAATTAAGCCATCTGTTTGTGGGTGATACATGCTGGTGCAGATAGGCTTAATTCCCAGTAACCCATACAGTTAGTGCAGTGTGCGTAACATAAATGTAGTGCCTTGATCAGTTAGAATCTCTTTGGGGATTCCAACCCGGGAGATGACGCGGAAGAGCGTTTCTGCAATAGTACATGCTGAGATATTGCGAAGAGGCACTGCTTCCGGATATCGCGTTGCATAGTCCACCAGGACTAAAATAAAGCAATATCCTCGTGTTGACCAATCTAATGGCCCGACGAGATCCATCCCAATTCTTTTGAACGGGGTCTCGATTAATGGCAGAGGGCACAAAGGCGCTTTTGGAATGGCTGCAGGATTTACTAACTGGCATTCGCAGCACACCATACACCACCTACTGTACGGACATCGCCGCAAATCCCTGGCCAATAGAACCGGGCCATTATTCGAGCTAGTGTCTTATCCTGCCCCAAGTGTCCGGCCATGGGATTAAAGTGAGCCGCCTGGAATATAAATTCACGGCAGCTCTTTGGGATTAAAAGCTGTGTTATCGGTTCCTTAGTCTGAGTGTCCTGCGTCACTCGGTATAATCTATCCTTAATAATGGAAAAATAGAGGAAGGACGGAGTGGCGTTTGGCTGGAGCGTTTGACTATCGATTACTCTCACTTGGTCAAACACATGCCGCAGAGTCTCGTCTCACGACTGCTCTAACGGGAAATCCGCGAGGGATTCCCCGAGAGAGGGAGGAAGAGCCTGCTGCTCCTCACTCTGACGCGGTGATGATGTAGACAGCTCTGTGACAGCTGCTCCCTCCAATGCCACACCGGGACGCTAAATTATAGCAGGCCCCACTCTTCACTAAATGTGACATTAATTCCCTAAATCCCAGCCAATCAATCCCCAAAATTATCGAGTGGGTAAGGCAAGGATTAACCGCCGCCTTTACTCTAAATTTCTCCCCTTGAAATAGAATGTGGACTGACACTAAAGGGTAGTTGTGAACATCCCCGTGCACACACAACACCTTCACCAATTGTGCTCTCCCCAATGCCTCGTCTTGCACCAGGCTTTGGTGGATTGAGGTCTGATTACAGCTGGAGTCCCCCAAAGCCTGATACATATCCCCTTGGATACTCACTGGTATGCAATACGCTCTGGCCCGATCGAGGGCAGTCCCTGGTGTGTCGGGGTTCCAGACCACCGCGCCCACCTCCATCGCCGAGCACTGATGCTGGAAGTGCCCCGGCTCCCCGCAGGGCCAGCATACCAGCCCAGGCCCTCCCTCTGCACCGGTGTTTCAGAGCTCACTCACCTGAGGGGGGGAAGACACAGACACGGATGTAGGAAACGGTAGGGCACCGCGGGTGTGGCGGGCCGGCTGGAGTGGAGCTGGCCCCCTCCTCCGCAGTGGGGGAATGGGGTGAGGACGAGAAACAGAAGGGGAGACAGAGAGAGAAGAGAGGGGAGAAGAGGAGACACGCTGTCTTGCCGTCGGAACAGCCGCCATATGGTCCTCCACCAGCTCGATGGCCTGATCCAGCGATGCCGGGTGATGGCACAGGACCCACTCCGCATTTATAAAAAAACATGACAGCAATATTAAAAGTATTAAAACTTCAACCACTGGTACTTCAGTTCTTGTATCAGATGGGAATTTGCCATCACTACAAAACCACTTTGACTGCGAGTTGGCCTAGTGGTTTGTGTGTCTGTCTCTCAACCAGGAGATCATGAGTTCTACTTGTGGTCAGGTCATACCAAAGACCATCATAAAAATGTTACCTACTGCCATCTAGTGAGGCACGCTGTAATGCAAATGTAAGTGGGGAGCAGAGGCAGCAGAAAGTTTTAGATGGGAGGGGCAATGTGTTGCACGCCAAAGGTGTGCCAAATCTAGGGGGGTCTGGGGGTATGCCCCCCCAGGAAATTTTGGAATTTTTAACCCTCTAAAAAACTATTTCCCGAATTTTGAGAGGCAAATTTTGGTGGAGTAAAGCTAAGTTTAATGTCTGTTTATGCAAACAACTTATTCTACTCAATAAAAATAGGTTACTTATTCAAGAATAGAGCTAAACCCCACTGTCAAAGGCAGTTTTCGGCTACTCTGTCAATTTAAGGCGGACTGGGACACGTGAAACGAGCTGTACTACACATGGAAACAATGAACTGACCGGACAAGTCATACTCGCACCGAGTGGCTGTCAACACATATCATGACGAAACTTCACACAGTGCCAGTGAAATATTTCAATGATTAGGTCAAATAGCCTTGGAAAATTTGAATAAACACCGATCACATCGCTCGGCAATCCTGTTTTGACCAAGGAATAAGCCCGTGAAAATAATATTCCCGATCCTTCACGGACTGCCATCAGATCCCTGGAAATCCAACTGACTGGTAATGACCGGTTGTGACCCCAGATCGGGTGCGAATACATTTTTTTTTCTGTTTGTTGCTTATTTTTCAAATCAAAGCTGTGTGATATTGGTGTATTGAAGCATGTATGAATGACATGGGGCTGTATCGGTAAATTGGAAAAACTACATTCCCTTAGTTTTCTCATGGATCCCCCCCCACACACACACAAACAAAACGTGAGAAAATTTGCCCTCAATGTCCTTGTTGCATTAAAGAGCTAATAGATTTATTTACCTGCTCAGCTACATGGTATAAAGCACGAGCACAAATAACTGTCTTTCCTTTAGTCTTCAGTGCAAGTAAACAGTCATTCATTTCTTGGCTTGTGAAATTTGACTTGGGGTGTTAAAAAATTTATACTGAAAACTTACCTCGTTATCATCAAGCAACTTGAGTGCCTTTGTCGAGCCCAAAAAGTTTGCAATGGATATTTGTCTGAAACTCCTCTTCATACTGATTTTCAGTGAGTGGTCAGGGCAGCAAGCGAATTCATGTAGATCGAGAGCAGCATCGAGTTTTTGGGCGCCCAAAACTGCTTGTACACCTCGTGAACGCTATCTAGACATCCGGACAGGACACGAGTTATCAGTCAGATACAAATATAGTGACACTGTCATAGCCTTGCTGTCACAGGGTTCCCACTTTGGAGTGAGTACCCAAGGAGACCAGACATGTCTAGACAGTTGCCATAGCAACGGGTTAATTAGTCCACAGAATATTCATAAATCAGCTTGTCTACTAAAAGTGATGGGTTTTGCAGTTCTGCGTAAGCCAAATAAGGGAAATCCTGGAAAGCGGAGGCAATCGGTGATGTCAGGGCCAGGTTAGTTTGCATCGGTTTTGGTGTGAATGGGTGATACCAACCTACAGTACAAAGGGATGCCATTAGGGCACCGGGATGAAGGGACGCAGCGGGATTTAATAAGGGAAAACAAAGGCGCGCAGCAGGCTGTTTATTCACACTACTCTCTCCTTTTCGTCCTTATAAATAGTCAAAGGACTCCCATTGTAACATAATTTTTTGGGGGGACTCCCCTAAAGGACTCCCCTCTGCCACCGCCACTGGGGAGTCAAACTCTCACGGTTACCAGAAGACCCGCCCCCCCACACTGTAACCTTAGCTATCTAACAGGTGAGTAGCTGAGGGCTATAGAAATGGAGATCAGCACTGCACCCATGCGCCTCAAGAGCTGGTTAGTACTGGGACAGGAGACTACCTGGGAAGAACAGATCCTGGCACATGAAGAACCTGGACTTGACGAAACTGCTTCCGTCTAAAGCAGTCTTCATCACTGCTGGCATTCGATAAGGATCTGTAGTACCAAAGCCCACTTTTGTGCACATCCTGATTTACATTTTTCATCCATTTTATGAGATAATTCATGGAAAATGAAGCACAGATCTGCATCGGAAGCAGTAAATGTAGTCGCCATTTTGTTAACATTATTATGTCCAATATTATGTCCAATCCAGAGGTTGCTATATCAGAAACGTCACATGACTGAATAAGCTCTATATCATGTGTTTCTGATGTTTCTGGATAGTATACTATGACTGTGTACTACGTTTATGGATCATACCTCTCTCAGACAGTGCAGTCGGTTATAGTCGGAAGATCATCATCATCATCATCATCACTGCACTTTTTTCAGATTATGAAAGAAATGTAAACATAAGCATTACTCATTTTTTTTCTCATTAGACAGAAAAAAGGTCATACTGTATTAATGTTGAGAAGTAGGGCTCCGCCTCCTAAACCTTTAGGTGTTTAATTTCACACCTGTATATAGTATGTGACTATAGAATGACCTTTTATATATATTTATCCTCTTTTTTTGCTTATTTACTAAGATACAGAAGCTTTATTCATTACGTTTAAATGCACAAAATACTTTCAGTTTATGCCCTTATTCTGAAAAAGACGATATTCCTACTAAGCTGTAAACATGGTGAATGAAAGTGAATATTCCACTACTAATATTCCCATTTACATGCAGCTGTGCGTACTCCGATTGTCTAACTGGGCATTGTGTGTCACAAAATGCCGTAAACCCCCCAGAAATGCAGATTCTGAATGCACTGAATACGCGTCCAAGGAATTCTCCTGAAACCCAAATCATATCAGCATGTCCAGCATGCCTTAATTGGAAAATGCTAAATTCTGAACAAGGCCAAGTTTTGAACATCAGAACAGGATATGCTGTTTACACCATATTCAGAATAATAGTGGAATATTAGTGTGAATGTAAATGTACTGATTGTGACCATAACTGCACTCAATATTAGGGATGTGAATAAATCAGGGCATGTTAGTATTCAATCGTGACCTCATTTCACACAGGAAGTAGATGAATGGCAGAATGGAACTCATGTTAAAGTGCATATCACGGGTAAATTCAGGAGCAAGATCGGTGTAATTCTCCTATTTTATATTAAATTTTGGCCAAATATCTGTCACATTTTGCATTTTGTGCAATTTTTTTTTTAGCTTGCGCAATACCAGAAAAATTCAGTTGAAATCAAGCCATTTGAGGCGAATTGGTCCGCCTCTGAAAAAACTTGGCATTTGGATTTCCCGGCAAACACTGATTTTCATGATGTTGCGTGCGGGACGCCTCCTGAATCCTACGTCAACACTGGTTTGTTTATGAGAAAACGACCTGGTGGTTTTCTGCAAATTTCTTCAAAGTTATCACGTAATTATTAAAATGGTTAACAGATGTATCGTAGGAGGGTGTAGCAACACTGATCTTGATGGGATTAGTACTCATCGTTTCCCAAAAGACCGGACAATGAGAGAGAAATGGGAGCGCTTGGTCTACACAGGCTGTGCACTGAAACCGTGCAAAGCTCTCGCAGCCTGCTGGCGCTTCCGCAGGTGACGTCACGAATCTGGCTTCAGACTCCCTTGGGATTTTTCCAGATGCCTTTTGTTATTTTATTTTTTTCTGCTCCATAAAGAGATGCTTTGTAATTATAATTATGAAATTCATAGAGCAAGACAGTCTTTCTTCTCCAACATCATCAGCAGGAATATGAACAATGCCCGTGTGCTATTTTCAACAGTAGAGAAGCTAACTAATCCCCCACCACAATTAGCACCTGAACTTCTCTCAGTTAATAAATGCAATCAGTTTGCATCTTTTTTCAAAGGTAAAATTGATAAAATATGGCAGAATATTCCTCATAATATATCTCAGTTGCAAAAAATTGAAAAACTGCAATCACCAATGACACAGATAGATAACTTCAACACAATGTCAGAATTTTGTTTAATTGATTATGAGACTCTTGAAAAAACTGTACAAAATCTCAGTTCCTCAACATCTGAATTGGACATTCTGCCCACCAACTTTTTTAAGTCTATTCTTCATCTTATAATTACAGATGTGCTTCAAATTATAAATACATCCCTGGAGACTGGCGTTGTTCCTGTGTCCCTAAAAAAAGCCATTGTGAAGCCCCTTCTTAAAAAAAATAATCTGGATCCTTCAGTATTAAATAACTACAGGCCAATATCAAATCTACCATTCATCGGGAAAATCCTTGAAAAAATTGTCTTCAATCAATTAACTGCCTTCTTGATATCAAACAGCCGTTTTGATAATTTTCAGTCAGGATTTCGTGCCAATCATAGCACTGAAACAGTGCTGATTAAAGTTATAAATGACATACGTCTTAATACTGATGCAGGCAAAACATCGGTCCTGGTATTACTGGACCTCAGTGCAGCTTTTGATACTGTTGATCACAACATACCGCTATATCGACTTGAACACTGGGTTGGATTGACTGGTAAAGTTATCAATTGGTTAAATTCATACTTAAAAGATAGAAGCTTCTTTGTTACCCTGGGAAAATGTTCCTCAACGTCAATGTCCTTGACCTGTGGTGTCCCCCAGGGGTCGATTCTTGGACCATTACTTTTCAACCTTTATATGCTCCCACTTGGGCAAATTATCAATAAAAATTCAATTTTATATCACTGCTATGCAGATGACACCCAAATTAATTTTGCTCCATCACCTAATGATTATGCCCCCCTTGAATGTCTCTACCAGTGTATCGATCAAATCAACAACTGGATGTCACAAAATTTTCTTCAGCTGAACACAGATAAAACAGAAGTAATTCTATTTGGGGAAAAAAGATGAAAGACTCAGGATTACCACTATTCTTGACACAAAAGGGATTAAAACTAAAGAAATGGTTAAAAATCTTGGTGTTTTCATTGACAGCGAGCTAAACTTTGACAGTCACATGAAAGCAATCACTAAATCGGCATTTTATCACCTAAAAAACATTTCCAAACTAAGAGGACTTGTGTCAAAAAACGATCTGGAAAAACTAATACATGCCTTCATCTCTAGTAGGGTTGATTACTGCAATGGCCTTTTCACAGGCCTGCCAAAAAAGACCATCAAACGACTTCAGCTGGTTCAAAATGCAGCGGCGAGGGTTCTCACACGAACAAAAAGAACAGAGCACATTACTCCAATTCTAAGGTCCCTTCACTGGCTTCCAGTAAGCTACAGAATTGACTTTAAAGTATTGCTGCTGGTGTACAAATCTCTAAATGGTACAGGGCCCAATTACCTCTCTGATATGTTGCAGCGGCCTAACCCAATCAGATCTACCAGATCAAAACAGAAAAATTTACTATTAAAACCAGTTGTTAAAACAAAGTGTGGTGAAGCAGCTTTTAGCTACTATGCAGTACAGCTATGGAACCAACTGCCAGAGGACATTAAAAATGCTCCTGCTGTTGGCAGCTTCAAATCTAGGTTAAAGACCAAGCTGTTCTCAGATGCTTTCTGTTAAATAATTAATATTGTCTTCTTTACATTTTTTATAATCTTTACTTTCTCTGCATGTTTTAAATTTACTTTAACATTATTCTATTTTATTCTTTATTCTATTCTGCTGGTTTCTTTTTTCTCCTCCTATTTGAACTACTACTTCATTTTATTATTTTATTTCTACTATTGTTTAATTCTTATTATTTTCTTTTAATTCTTTTAATTCTTTTAATTAATTGTTTTAGAATAAAAATAAAATTATTTTATGTAATTTTATTTCTCTATTGTTTACTGTTTTTGTTTTTACTTCTGTAAAGCACATTGAACTGCCATTGTGTATGAAATGTGCTATAGAAATAAACTTGCCTTGCCTTGCCTTCTGCTGTAGACAGATGGCCTTGTGCAAAATTACCCTTCTGGATGAGTGTGTAAAGGGACATACTTTCATATAAAAAAACACAAAATTGGTCCAGGATTTGCACTTTAAGCTTCTGAGATGACACTGTGTGTGTGTCTGTGTGTGTGTGTGTGTGTGTGTGTGTGTGTGTGTGTGTGTTATGCCACTCACCATCACTCTTCTTAGGCTCCACCTTCTTCATCTTCTTCAGTCTCTTCAGCATTCCCCTCAGGTCGGTGATCCCGTACTGGAATGCAATCTTCTCATAGTCGCAGGGCTTTGCTTTCTTTAAGATTTCCCACACATCCACTTCCTCCTCAACCTCCTCCTTCTGCTTCCGCTCTCTAACAAACAAACAAGCAAACACGTTTACATATGAATTCTTCTGCATAACCTTTTCATGTTTCATCTGGAATATTCAGTATCTTTAGTTTTATCTGTTTAAGGAACAGACTGAGGATTTAGTGAGGAGTCCTGACCTTTTTTTAAGTAGAGCACTGAAATCCAGATCTCCAGCATCTTCTCCTGCGTCTCCTCTGGAGATAGAACATAAATATACATGCAGAAATGATACAGCAGAATGGCGTATACGGGATAATTTCAGCATTAATCTGATTGCAATAATCCCAATTATTAGTGTTATCATGGCTATGCTACTCCCGCATTTATGGTAATTTTCCTATTTCATGTGTTTACTGTAGAGTGCTACTCCAGAATTTATGGTAATTTTCCCATTTATTTCTACAGAAGATGTTAGGGAAAGATTATTAAAAGGTACACTACTGTTAGCTTGGTGTAAATATGACACTTAAGACACCATGACTGTGTGAGTGGAAATTAACATGATCACAGTGAACAGACAAAAGGAACTTTTAATTATTACATGTGCTTTTACTGAAGATGGTGAAACACAGACAGAAACACACACAGACTCACGATCGTTTGAAAGCCTCAAGAATGTTGGTTTGCTGAACCTCTTGTGCAGCTGAAGGACAAAATAAAGCAAACATCATGATGACGGAATTGAGCACAGTGAAACTGATCACAGTGAGATGGACCGAGTTTCTCTAATTAATGAAGCTGTTCTTTTATACCTTCAACAGTGAGCTCAAAAGTGCAGCTGTCACACTTGTCCTTGGATGTGACCTCACAGCGATAACCTCCTGCATCTCCCTCAACCACTTTCACGATGGTCATCTCATAAGTGTATATCTATGAAAAACACAGAATGTGAAAGCATTTCTTTTTTCACTGTGAGCATTTTATCTGAATGAGAGTGCATTTTACATGCATGGTACAGAAAAAGATTTCATGTGGCTGTGAATGTGAGAGTATTTTATGTGAATACGAGAGAATTTTATGTGAAAGCGAGAGAATTGTACATGAATGCGAGAGAATTTTATGTGACTATGAGAGTATTTTGTGAATGCGAGAGTATTTTATGTGAATATGAGAGTATTTTGTGAATGTGAGAGTATTTTATGTGAATGAGAGTATTTTACGTAAATGTGAGAGTATTTTGTGAATACGAGAGTATTTTATGTGAATGCAAGAGAATTTTATGTGAATTCAAGAGAATTTTGTGAATGTGAGAGAATTTTATGTGAATGTGAGAGAATTTTATATGAATGCAAGAGAATTTTATGTGAGTGCAAGAGAAATTTATATGAATGCAAGAGTATTTTATGTGAATGCGAGAGAATTTTGTGAATGTGAGAGAATTTTATGTGAATGTGAGAGAATTGTATATAAATGTGAGAGAATTTTATGTGAATGCAAGAGAATTTTGTGAATGTGAGAGAATTTTATGTGAGTGCAAGAGAAATTTATATGAATGCAAGAGTATTTTATGTGAATGCGAGAGAATTTTGTGAATGTGAGAGAATTTTATGTGAATGTGAGAGAATTGTATATAAATGTGAGAGAATTTTATGTGAATGCAAGAGAATTTTGTGAATGTGAGAGAATTTTATGTGAATGTGAGAGAATTTTATGTGAGTGCAAGAGAATTTTATATGAATGCAAGAGTATTTTATGTAAATGCGAGAGAATTTTGTGAATGTGAGAGAATTGTATATAAATGTGAGAGAATTTTATGTGAATGCAAGAGAATTTTGTGAATGTGAGAGAATTTTATGTGAATGTGAGAGAATTTTATATGAATGCAAGAGAATTTTATATGAGTGCCAGAAAATTTTATATGAATGCAAGTGTATTTTATGTAAATGCGAGATAATTTTGTGAATGTGAGAGAATTGTATATAAATGTGAGAATTTTATGTGAATGTGAGAGAATTTTATATGAATGCAAAAGAATTTTATGTGAGTGCAAGAGAATTTTATATTAATGCAAGAGTATTTTATGTGAATGCGAGAGAATTTTGTGAATGTGAGACAATTTTATGTGAATGTGAGAGAATTGTATATAAATGCGAGAGAATTTTATGTGAGTGCAAAAGAATTTCATATGAATGCGAGAGAACTGTATATTAATGCAAGAGTATTTTATGTGAATGCAAGAGAATTTTGTGAATGCGAGAGAATTGTATATGAATGTGAGAGAATTTTATTTGAATGCAAGAGAATTGTATATTAATGCAAGAGTATTTTATGTGAATGAGAGAGAATTTTATGTGAATGCGAGAGAATTTTGTGAATGTGAGAGAATTTTATGTGAATGTGAAAACACATGAATGTGAGAAAATTTTATGTGTATGCAAACATATTTTGTGTACGGTAGAGCATTTTAAGTGAATGTCAGAATAGTTTATGTGAACGCAAAACATCTTATGTAATATTTTCTATTAATATGTGAGAATCTTATGATTAGATTAGATTAGATTAGATTAGATTAGATTAGATTAGATTAGATTAGATTAGATTAGATTAGATAGAACTTTATTGATCCCTTTGGGCAGGTTCCCTCAGGGAAATTAAAATTCCAGCAGCATCATTACAGATAAACAGTGAATAGAAAATAGAGAAAACTTCTAGATAAATTAAATTAAGTATTTACATATATGGGCGGCACGGTGGTGTAGTGGTTAGCGCTGTCGCCTCACAGCGAGAAGGTCTGGGTTCGAGCCCCGGGGCCGGCGAGGGCCTTTCTGTGCGGAGTTTGCATGTTCTCCCCGTGTCCGCGTGGGTTTCCTCCGGGTGCTCCGGTTTCCCCCACAGTCCAAAGACATGCAGGTTAGGTTAACTGGTGACTCTAAATTGAGCGTAGGTGTGAATGTGAGTGTGAATGGTTGTCTGTGTCTATGTGTCAGCCCTGTGATGACCTGGCGACTTGTCCAGGGTGTACCCCGCCTTTCGCCCGTAGTCAGCTGGGATAGGATCCAGCTTGCCTGCGACCCTGTAGAACAGGATAAAGCGGCTAGAGATAATGAGATGAGATGAGATTTACATATACAAATATAAAAAAGAATAAGATGTGGCGGAAAAAAAGTCCAGCAGGAGAGGTATTGCACATTATATTGCGAAGGTTATGTGAGGATTTTGTGTGAATGCAAGGGCATTTTGTCAGTTTGAGACAACAGTGTATACCTCAGAACATTTTCTGTGGATTTTAGGAAAATCTCTGCATATTAAAGAGAATTTGATTTGTATGCGAGAGGACTTACAGAAAGTCTATATTTTTGTTTTTCACAGGTTCCAACACACCTGAACCAGGTATTTAGTGGTACAAAGTGCAACACACAGGGTTCTTTCACAAGTGTGTTGGAGAACACTGTGTTCTGTGAATCTATAAGGGGATTCTGGGTGCAAGTGAGAGCATTTTAGAGGCGTCATAACCTCAAAAAACCTCCACATGTAGCCTACAGTCACACCAACTCAAACATACACACACACACACACACACACACACACACCTTGGTGTTCCTGTCATAGGTTTCTTTAAACTGCAGGTGTTTTCCAGCTTTGCTGCCCAGGTCCAACCACTTCCCTTTCAGCCACTTCAACATCGGCTTCCTCAGAAGATTGGACGAGTCCACCTTGGCTACGAACGTTATGTTTTTCCCTGTAGCCGATAACGAAGCATTTTAAAGTTAAACATTGTTCAAAACAATCACTTGCTATAATAACAATCTTTACAATGTCGATGACCTCTGACCTTTGGTTGTTGTGGCACTCTGGGGCTTCTCCACAATGAGGCCAGATACTTCTGACATCTGTCGCTCCTCCCCTGGCGTGTGCTCTGAAGGTGTGACAGAGAGAAGTCAGACGCATGAGAGTGAAATCAGCCAATCACGGAGCTTTAAATTTATGGGCAGAACAGAGCGCCTGGAGAGACGATGCTTTCCTGTCAGATATACAACCTCCTGTACTTCCTGTAGGAACCATTTTAGAGCAAACAGAGTCATGTTTCAGCTAGGCATATCCAATATTACACTTAACACCACAGCACTGTTGGATTCTGGATTCTGATTGGTCAGGAGGTGTTGATTAATTCTCTAACAGCAGCTCTGTTATAAGTAGTGCAGCTACAAGTTGCAGGTTTATTTCTAAGTAACGTGTCGTCCTGATACTTATATAAACATCACATAAATGGTTTAAAAAACAAGGGATAGCTGTAACTTTAAATTTTCTTTATTATTATCTTCAAGAGAGAGGAAAAAAGAGACGCTGGTGATGGAACGACTGTTTCTAGCTGCTATACTGTAAGTAAGAGCAGGGATGAACTTTAAATGTAACTATAAATGGATAAAAAATATTTGATGTGACGTTGTGGGCGGCACGGTACTGTAGTGGTTAGCGCTGTCGCCTCACAGCAAGAAGGTCCGGGTTCGAGCCCCGTGGCCGGCGAGGGCCTTTCTGTGCGGAGTTTGCATGTTCTCCCCGTGTCCGCGTGGGTTTCCTCCGGGTGCTCCGGTTTCCCCCACAGTCCAAAGACATGCAGGTTAGGTTAACTGGTGACTCTAAATTGAGCGTAGGTGTGAATGTGAGTGTGAATGGTTGTCTGTGTCTATGTGTCAGCCCTGTGATGACCTGGCGACTTGTCCAGGGTGAACCCCGCCTTTCACCCGTAGTCAGCTGGGATAGGCTCCAGCTTGCCTGCGACCCTGTAGAACAGGATAAAGCGGCTAGAGATAATGAGATGAGATGATGTGACGTTCTTTAATAATTAATAAAAAACACTGGGAAAAATGGTTGTAGTTCACTGTGGTATAAAAGGAATAAAACACTAAAGGATGTGCAGTTATTGGGAAATAATCAACTTCCAGGTGGCAACTGTAGCTCCTTTTCATCGCACCATCCTGTCGTTGATTACTTTCCTGTACCATACACACTGTTGTATTTCATTTCTTCTGGATATGCCTAACTAAAGATATGACTGACGCACATCCTGTTCTATATATATATATACACACAATAGAAAATAAAGCAGATTTTTTTTTACAACAGCTACATTTTCACTGAAGACCTTGTAGTCTGTTATATATATATATATATATATATATATATATATATATATATATATATATATATATATATATATATACCAATCAGCCATAACATTAAAACCACTGACAGGTGAAGAAGTGAATAACGTTGATTATCTCCTGTCAAGGGGTGGGAAATATTAGACAGCAATAGAACAGTCAGTTCTTAAAGTTAATGTGTTGGAAGCAGGAAAAATAGCCTCAGTGAGTTTGGAGCTCATACGGGCCACTGCTGTTGTGTGTGAGCTTAAAATCCGATCATTCCTGTAGGAGGAGTAGTGATTTTTGTGAAATTGCACGTGACCCCTCTGTAGTCTCATCCATGGCAGGTGGTGCCACCTGGTGTACAATTCTTGTTGGAATATGTCTTTAGAGTCTTCTGGGTGAGTTTCAGTGAAAACGTCCCAGCAGTTTACAAAAGAGTAGCGTTTAATATGACAAGTCACTCAAAAATTTCAGACACCCATAAAATCATAAATATGACAAGTGGTGCCACCATCTTGACAACTTTTGTGCACACCCACCTGGGGAACATTGTACATGAGTTTGACTGAAATGCGATCAATCTTGTAGGAGGAGCAGCGATTTTTGTAAATTGTGGATGAACGATGGTGATGGACAACGACGGACGGATGGACGATACATGATCACATAAGCTCATCTGGCCTGGCCTACAGCTGGATGAGCTAAAAATGGGCGAGTGTAAGGATCTGAGTGACTTTGACAAGAGCCAAACTGTGACGGCGAGATGACTGGGTCTGAGCATCTCCAAAATGGTACATCTTAATAGAATAGAATGGAATAGAATGCCTTTATTGTCACTATACACATGTACAATGAGATTAAAAGCAACCCCAATCACAGTGCAAACAGCATAAACATATGCAATATAAACACAGAACAAAGAAAATAACGAGGAAAAAAAATCTTGTGGGGTGTTCCCAGTATGCAGTGGTTGGTACCAAACAAAAGTGGCCCAAGGATCCAAAGGACAACTGGTGAACTGGCAACAGGGTCATGGGTATCGAAGGCTCATTGATTCGCATGGGGCATGAAGGCTAGTCCATATGGTCCAATCCCACAGAAGAGCTACTGTATCACAAACTGCTGAAAAAGTTAATGCTGGCTAAAACAGAAAGATGTCGGTGTTCATTTTTTCAGCAGTTTGTGATACAGTAGCTGTTCTGTGGGATTGGACCATATGGGCTAGCCTTCGTGCCCCATGCAAATCAATGAGCCTTCGACACCCATGACCCTGTCACCGGTTCACCAGTTGTCCTTTGGATCCTTGGACCACTTTTGTTCTGTACTAACCACTGCATACCGGGAACACCCCATAAGATGGGCCATTTTGGAGATGCTCAGACCCAGTCACCTCACCATCACAATTTGTCAAAGTCGCTCAGATCCTTACACTCGCCCATTTTTCCTGCTTCCAACACATCAACTTCAAGAACTGACTGTTCTCTTTCTTGCTGCTGAATAAACTCCACCCCTCGACAGGTGCCACTGTAATGAGGTAATCAGTGTTATTCACTTCCTCACCTGTCAGTGGGTTTAACATTACTGCTGATCAGTGTATATTTATAACAACATGGAACAATGTATGAAAAGTGAGTTAGAAAGTGGTTGCTTTCTTTTTCCGTAGGTTCTGCCATAGGATGTGAAAGACACTCATTATTTCCAGTCAATTAATAATTATGATGATCAAAAATTTTCCCATGTATGTGTCATAGACAAATACATGCTAAAGGGATTTGTGTGTCTTACCATCCTCTGGCAACTCTGCATCAAGGAGTGAGAGAGAGAGAGAGAGAGAGAGAGAGAGAGAGAGAGAGAGAGGGGAATATATTAGCAAGTATGAAGTGAGTCAAAGATAGTAGAGCCTTTTGAACATATGACCTTCTAGAATTACATTTACACACACTTACACTCAAACCCATGTCTCCTGTCCTATTAAGATTGCAGAATGAAGACTTATCACCTGGTTTTTCTTTTTTTTTTATACCACAGATTGTTGGTGGACGTTGGCATTATCAGTGTGTATCCATACAGACAGGCAAGGTAACATGAAAATCAGCGTATTTTCCCATGATTGCTATCCCTAGTTGTAACCACCCCCCACTCATCCCCACCCCACCCAGAAAACTGTCTGTGAAGGTTCTCAGGCATCCAGGTCATAGTAAACCGTAGGTGCAAAAGAAGGCAACTGGACTTGCTTGAAATTCTTGAAGACCTTTCACCTCTCATCCCAAAGGCTTCTTCAGTTCTGTCTGACTAGTGGGGAGTTCCAGGTATTTATCCTCTAGTGGATCGAAAGCAACCCTAAGGTGAGTCATTGACGTCATATGGGTCATTGAGTCATCCTGTAGGTGTAGGTCACTGGGGGCCGGGTGTGACTGGTGTTAGCAGCCTAGAGTGTCATTCAGGTAACCTAGTTGTTACACAAACCTTTCTCATGCACGACTCTGATATATACATACTGCATGGAAATCAAGTATATATCACTTCTTCTTTTTAAAAAAATATTAGCCAATGCAAAAAAATTTTTCCAGCCATTTTATTTTTTTCACTGATAAACAGTTTGGTGTTTTAAAACACCACCAATCTTCCAAAATCCATGTCAAACCCAAGGAAGCTCAGCACTTCCACCAATTTCACAAAAGTGACCAGGTGGAAGGGTGTGATGACTTCGCAGCCCAACTCAACGTTCAACGTAACAATGTAACGTAACACGATTGTAGATGCTCAGATTCCGACATCGACTGTATAAAAAATGGACAGCGCTTTCCAGTTGTGTCCCGTTTTATAGAAGTGAAGCCAAAATCCTGCCACCATGTTGTGGAATTTGCAACCGAAAGGCAAAGTGAGGTACATCCTGATCCTTTAGTAGCCCCGCCCCCTTCCATCACGATGCAGAATGTGTTCATGGTGGGAATCAATCTTATCTATCCAGAGAGCTTAAACCGTTTCAGCTGGAGATATTTCATTAATACAGATGTGTCTAATCACTGAGGACACTAATCACTTGGACATGAACTGGACCTTCGCTGACAAATTCACCGCGGTTTCAGGAAGAGCAGCTGGTTTAGAGTAAACCGCAGTCACAGTGCACAAGGAGTTAATGACTTATTATTTAGGATATGTACTTATAAACTCTATCCTGATATTATTGGTAGTGTGTGTGTTCACTGAGGAACAAATTTTGTGTAAAATTCGATAGCTGGCTCGCTCAATGTTGTTAATACTGAAATAATATTGCTATCATACTGGCATGATGGTATGTATTAGCACAATTAAGCTAGTGTGATTAAACTAACCTTCTTCCTGTTAAACCTCACAATGTTTAAAAAACATCTTTAATAGAAATGGCTAACAGTGAGTATTCGTGAAGTTGGCTGGATGGCTACAGCCCAGGAAAGCTGACCCGAGTGCATCCACGGCTTCGTATTTTATCGTATGATAATGTTTTAAAAATGAACTAAAAATAAATACATGTGCAGATATCAGCATTGAGAAAACCACCTGTTTGATTTAGTCATGTAGATAGAAAGACAGTCTAGATGAGAAAAGTGACATGGACCAAAAAAAAAAAGGCTATTTGTCATTGAAACTCACGTGGATGGGCGGAGCTAAAAATTGTACTGCAACCAGCCAGCAGGGGCACTAGACCTGTGGCGGCATCACTTTTTTTTAAAGACGATGCGCTGTCTGTTTTTTATACAGTGTGTTGCACGCTCACAGTAATGCGTATGCGTGTCGAGCATGCTCATAATAATGAGCTGTTGCATGCTAACACTCACAATTTACCGCACGCTCATTCTGGTGAGCGGCTGATCAGCAAACATGAAACCTAAACACGCGCACGCACATACAGAGATAGAAACACAAAGTGAGCTGGGTGGATCGTTTCGTTTTCCTTACCGTCCCCCCATCCTTCATCCTCTTCTGCATGAGAAGAATCAACAAGCAGTCAGAAAGGGTTAATATGCGCAAAAGAAACAGTTACATCTTCATCACATGCCCTAACCTTCACTTTAACTACTCACCAGAACCAAAACAAAACCTCTTTTAGTTTAGAAAAAGCAGTTTTCTTTGTGGGGACCAACCAAATGTCCCCACAAGGTTCAAGCTGTCAGATATTCCTATCTTTATGGGGACAGTTCGTCTTCAACAAGACACACACACACACACTATCCTGTCACTTGTTGTACCATTTATTACACAAAAAAGACTTTTATAACATTGTATCATAAAAATAGCTGAATATTCAGGACTAATATAATCATAATTAGAATAAACACACTGGTCATTTGTATAGGTAATCGTATGGGGCCGAGTAAAATTAAGGATTAATTTCATGAGTGATTTCGAAGTTTTGCGACTCGGGCAATTTCAAAACTTTGAAATCACGAGTAAAATTGATCCCTAATTTTACGAGGAACCATACGATTACTTGTTTATAGTATATCAGGCCAAATTCATACTTTGGAACCCATTCAAGCTCACAACATTTGTCGTTCACATTTTCTGAACCAATCAGGGCGCGAGACTATCTTGCACGTTTGAATCAGTTTCTAAAGTGTTCCTTGTTTTCGCAAATCTCTCGCTTTTCCCTCGAGGACTTTTCGTAATTCTTGAAAAATAACATCTTTCAGGATTGATCTCGGATATTTCTCTTGTCTCAGATGCCGATCCAATGCTGCCTGCATTACTTTAAGAAAGTCTGGTTCGTAGTTTTCCCCATTTTCTTTCCTCACGTCTGCATAAAACTGCGATAGCAGCTTGTCTAACTCGCAGCATTCATACGCCACTAGAGAGTAATTTATTTGTCTTTCTGCAGCCCATTTCTTAAACACGGAAAGCCAAAAATTTGTACTTTTTTGGTATTTTCATTTTCGCTTGCAGCTTTCAATTGGTTTATCATTTCTTTGTCAAATATAGCGAAACGCGGCATTGCTGAGTCAGCAGAGTCAGCCATTTTGTTGACAAAATTTGCTAATTTTTTTAACCGTAACCAAGCAACGAACTAGCCAGTAGCATTTCAGAAATACGGCCCCGTGTTAAGGAAAAAAAGCCCTTTTTGATTGACCAGTCAGAATTGAGTAATTTGGCCCTATGTATTATAACATCAGAAACATGCTGGCCACGCCCACAAATATCAACCTATGAGCAACCCGACAGGAGTTTATTAGAGTGAAGGTAGGCTGAGTGTGTGAGGTGTGTAATGTCACGTTTGATTTGCAACCATAAAAATAAATTATTTGTGCATGATTTATCCATTTCATTGTTGTTGTTGTTGTTTTTTTCTTTTACACTTCATGCAAAATTGGTTTTCTAAGTGAGTTAGGTTTTTTTTTTAATAAATAAATCCAGGAGGGGCGTCACGGTGGTGTAGTGGTTAGCGCTGTGGCCTCACAGCAAGAAGGTCTGGGTTCGAGCCCCGGGGCCAGCGAGGGCCTTTCTGTGCGGAGTTTGCATGTTCTCCCCGTGTCTGCGTGGGTTTCCTCCGGGTGCTCCGGTTTCCCCCACAGTCCAAAGACATGCAGGTTAGGTTAACTGGTGACTCTAAATTGAGCGTAGGTGTGAATGTGAGTGTGAATGGTTGTCTGTGTCTATGTGTCAGCCCTGTGATGACCTGGCGACTTGTCCAGGGTGAACCCCGCCTTTCACCCGTAGTCAGCTGGGATAGGATCCAGCTCGCCTGCGACCCTGTAGAACAGGATAAAGTGGCTACAGATAATGAGATGAGATGAGATGAGAAATCCAGGAAGTAGATTTTTGTCACATTAGTGGTGTCTCTGTTAGCATTGCTCATTGTTGTTGTTGTTGTTGTTGTTGTCGTCAGTGCAGTAGGAACATGATGAAACTCACCAGCAGTGGGAGCTGCTTTCTCTTTCTTAGGATCTGAAAAAAATATAGTAACAAATCCGTAATTAGCAAATGAGACAAGGCTTTTTTAAAATAAAGATCAAAATCTAAAACTTAAACAGAAGGTAAAATGACAATTTCTTTCTTTTTTTTTAATGTTATATACTTTGTAAACCGACCGTTGGTGTTATTAAGGTGCTAGATATGTTAAACATCGAAATAAACAAATTGAATAATATTTTTGCAGAAATTAGGACTGGAATTTAAAATAAACCTTGCAGTATATCGCAGGGAATATAGCATAAAATAAACATATATTTCATATGAGACAAGGTTCAAAGTTTTATTAAACATACAGCAAGGTTTGAAAATGGAAATGTGATTTTTTTTTTTTTAATGCTGATGGAGTTCAGAGAACCCTCCCAATGGGCGTGGTCTAATATTGTAATGAGCAAGCTGGATTGACAGTCTTCTGTCTGCGAAGCCGATAATGCAATTAAACATAATGGTGATAATAAGTGACGAGAACCACAGAGCAATTAATGATAAATTGGCACAGTGGCTAGGCTCCCTAGGTTAGCTTTCATTTCACTTTCACCTGATAGGTAGCTTTTAATCACGAGGTTGCTTCGAGTCTAAATATGAACTCTTAGTTATGAATAAAAATCTGTGTGGGCGGGATTAAAAACATCAGCCTTATGTTATAATTGGTGACAGTAAAGCTTATACAATCATTACCTAAGTTTAACTCCCACTTTACATCAAACTCATGCCTGCAGATTGTGATCACATGACCGTCATGAGTCTTATATCAAGTGTGAAATTGCACAACAAGGAAGTAACTGGATACAATTACACAAAGGTTTCAGGAAGAAGAACATAATTGTATAAAAACACACACACACACACACAAGACATCTATCTCAAAACATACGAAAAACAAGTGACAAGAACACGCCTCGAGCAAGAACATGGACAGTTTTAGCCTCATTGGTGTTTTATTGGCATCTGGATTTCATCGTATTGTTACACCGATAGATCGTCACACCTCTAGAGCTGTGGAATCATTTCACTTCAAGTTCTTTCACAGACCAAAAAGCATTCAGTGACCCACAAAATTCCAAACCAGGAACAAATCATACTCCACTTATCACTCCTCATGCTGCCAGGACACAAGACACATCCCTTGGCCTCAGTCCCCTGTGGGGTCAGGTTGCAGGATCCACCCTGAGGGTTTGAAGGACATACTGAAGGGTCAACAGCTCTATTTTGGACAAGGTTTGGCTTTCACGGTGAGATTCTAATAACTGGTGCTGTGTTTGGTTCTCATTAGGGTTTGGTGTTTGTCCAGCCGTAAAAGGATCTCATCAAGCAGCCAAGAAGTCCACTTGGAGACACAAGCTGGAGCAGACTGCCAAATACAATCCAATCTAATCCACTGACAGGTGTAGCAAGAACCCAATGAGACATGCCATCGCAATTATAATTATAAGTGCAATACGCATTAACAGATCTCCATCGCAGGAACCTTTGTAGGAACTCATGAACTGTTAGATTGTTTGGACCAAGAAAGGCTGAACAGATTTCAGTTTCTTTGCTGCAGTTCCATAAAATGTTAGTCGCACTCTCTAGAGTAGGCAAATGCGTAATCTAAAACCATCGAGTTCTTTGGTTTGTCCTTCCACAGGAACTCTGAAAGGTTCCTTATATAACATATGTCCTGTCTGAACTGATACTTGCATCATTAGTTTTTCTTTCACTAATCAGACACAAGGTATGCCACCACTCTTGCCAGAGCAGTTGCGGGTTGGGTGCCTTGCTCAAGGGCACTTTAGCCAGTCCTGCTAGTCCAGGGAATCAAACAAGCAACCTGTTTGTCCCAAAGCTGTTTCTCTAACCATTGCATGGCTTCCCCTATATATATTATATATAACACCTCCTCCAGAGAGGTTTCACTTTCATAAAAACGTCCATGAAGAAGCTCTTTAAACATGAAAATTATATAATAAACATGAACCATTCAAAGACCAGTTCAGGAACCATTTTCACAGCAGAACAGGAAGTATGTACAGTATACAGGGTGGAGCTTGCTGTTCTGAACATCACTGATTGAGCAAATAAAAATTTTGCAGATTCAAAGAATGGCTATACTTTTTCGAGGTTTAAAAAAAACCAGGGTGTTTTTTTTTGTTTTTTTGTCTAAGGCTACAGTTGCATTCCAGCTTATAAAGCTTTGTGATGGCTTTCAGTGAAAATGAGGCATTTTAGTGGTGATGGTTCCCCGAACTTCAGGAAGTATTCACCGCTGAGTTTAGCAATAAAAACATTGCCACCAAATTTCACATGAATACCTTGGGGCTGAATTACATTACTATGACTTTTGGTGTTGATCTGGATCACTGAACCAGAATGATCCATGAAAATGGGCTTTTTCCCTCACTAAGCGTCATTCTCTATCTCTTACTGTTCCGGATCTATAGAGCACGGTTACCAGACACCCCGGTTTGTAACAGCAAGTGCAAATCACTGTGACTTTAGTCAGTCTCTATTGAGTTAAATGGTCTTTTGCTTTTGTGTGTCACTTGACAGCAAAGAAAACAGTACGATATTTCCTTGTTCAGTCCATGTTTGACTTCCTTGACTGAACGTGAGTGCTTGTGCTCTGAAAATCAACTTAAGTGCTGCATAACCCGACTCTGAATGTGCCGTACATACAGTAAATATCGCTGAAATGTGGATGTACAAGTAGATAAAATTAGAGGTGTGGTTTGAAGAGTCGGGGTGAGTTGGATGAGCAGCAGGAGAAACCTCAGAAGAACAGATTGAATAAGATTCGATAAAAGGTTTTGCCAGATTATTTGCTTATTAGAAATGTCCGAAAGTGGATTGTTTTGTATTTTTCCAGCATTGAGCACAACAGCACCACCCACAGGACATAATAATAATAATAATTTAAAAAACCACAGAGAATGACATAAAAAGCAAGAAGGAAAAAAAAGACGCTGGGGTTGATTTCTATGTCCCTCAGACTGTCGATTCATGGAGCCAATCAGTGACACTCGTGGTAGTCATGTGATTACAGAGACTGACACGCCCCCTTAATCTGGGCTCCATGTCAACAGAAAGATTTACTTTAACTTTTCTGCTTTGGATTCATAGAAAACAGATCAGTTACAGATTACAGAAATACTTTTATTTTGGTATCAATCATTTCATCATTCGTACTGTGCCGTCGATGAGAGCTCGTGATTTTAGGCGTGACTCAAATTTAATCGTTTTCTCATCACCACAAGCCGTCACTACTGAGTCGTCTCATCTCATCTCATTATCTGTAGCCGCTTTATCCTGTTCTACAGGGTCGCAGGCGAGCTGGAGCCTATCCCAGCTGACTACGGGCGAAAGGCGGGGTACACCCTGGACAAGTCGCCAGGTCATCACAGGGCTGACACATAGACACAGACAACCATTCACACTCACATTCACACCTACGCTCAATTTAGAGTCACCAGTTAACCTAACCTGCATGTCTTTGGACTGTGGGGGAAACCGGAGCACCTGGAGGAAACCCACGCGGACACGGGGAGAACATGCAAACTCCACACAGAAAGGCCCTCGCCGGCCACGGGGCTCAAACCTGGACCTTCTTGCTGTGAGGCGACAGCGCTAACCACTACACCACAGTGCCGCCCCTACTGAGTCGTATTTATCCGAAAAGAAATTCCAGAACCTTCCAGTTTGGACCAGAGACCTGAATGTAATCCCCAGGATTAACTGAGAAGCAGAGTAAGAAAGTGTGTGAAAAATAATTACAGAGACAGATCATGTTTTCGTGCTGATTTAAGGAGGTGATAGAATCCGATATCTCAGTGACAGTTAATAAACATCACTTGAGAAAAGTGTCGATATGCAATTTGGATTTGTCTGTCTCTATAAATAGCCTCATCTATCGCTCTATCTGCAGGTTTCTCTTTTTAGAGGTCTGTTTCTCCAAGCAGGACCAAACATGGAGGTCTGTACTGATGCTCCATATCACTTCACACTGCTATTCTGAAGCTCTGTAAAAATCAACCACCTTTTTTTTTTTTACATGAATGAGGCTCAGGAGATGATCTCATGAGCAACTGAGAAGGATTTGATCTCTAGGTTCAGTTTGTACCGTCAACTTTGACAGCACAAACTGAACCTAGAGATCAAATCCTTCTCAGCTCTCTCTCTCTAACCTCTTGGGAATGTCCATGTGATGCAAATTTCTTGTCGCAGTTATTTTTCCGTCACTGCCTCACACTCCCCCTCAGCTTGACACTCCCTTGGCAGAGAAAGTAACACGAACCAAAGGAGGGATCGAAGATGAAGAAGAGTCTTTCAAAGTTCTGTTATTTTATTCCAAACATGCAGCTCACTGTTTCTCACAACATTTAACAAAAATTAACAAGTCCGTTAGCAATCATGGCATGTTTAAATGTTTAGGCACTCCCACAAAACTCACAGCCTGCGTTTCCACCCGTCTTGAGCGGAACCGTTGTAATCAAGGATGTGTCATGATCGGAGGTCATTGCGAGCATAGTAGCAAGATGGCGTATCGCATTGATTACCTTTGAGCTTTTGTTTTGTTTTCACAGATATTTGTTTTCTTTCAAACAACAAGCGTAGACCAAGAACTAATGATAAGAACACGTAGAAACTCTTCAAACTTATGACACACTCACTGATGACTTCCCGGTTCATCTTTCAGTTCCAGCTAGAAACCACATTTTTAGACTCTGAACCAATTTATTTTTGGTCAAAATGCAATGAATGGTTCAAAATTTGGTGCATGAACCAGAACAGGATCAGTCCCCTGTTGGTGGAGAAGGGATAAGGCTACGGTCGCACTATAGCTTGTGATGTTTTGTGATAGTTATCAATGAAACTGAGGTATTTGGTGGCGATGCTTCCCTGAACTTTGGGAAGTATTCCCAAACCCATCTGCAAGTATTTGCTGCTTAGTTTGCTGACAAAAACAAACATCACCAAATTTCTATACATGCATTGAAAATGTTTTTGTCGCTGTTTTTGTAGTGCGACCAGAGCCTTACCACTTCTCCATTAAAAACTAGGAGGAGCGAACTGCAGGAACATTTAACAAACTTTTATTTTTTAAGCTGAACTAGCTGGATTTTTTCCTGAACATGACTTTTCTTGTTTAAATGCTTTCCTGTGAATGATTTATGAATAAATTTGTTTGAATCCAGATGAATAAGTGAGGAGTAAAGTGTTATTACCTCTGCTAAGGAGGTTATGTTTTCAGTGTGGGCTGTAAGCAGGTTTACGCAAAACTACCAATCAGATTTCCATGAAACTTGGTGGAAGGGTGTAGCACGGGGCTAAGGAAGAAACTTTGGAAGAAACTTTGGAGCGGATTTGAGTCACAGGGCAGATCCATGATTTTAATTTATCTTTCGCTAATATTACTAGATACGGCATTTGGCCTTGGTGGAGGTCTGCGCTCAACGATGCTGTACATCTTAAAGTCCAGTAGATGGCAGTAAAGTTCATTAGAAACAACGCATAACCAATGTAGAAACACGATGACTCCATATTACAACAATCCACATTCACGGGGATGAGTAATCCTTTAGGATACACACTTTGGAACATAATTCTAAGAGTTTTGAAAAATAAATATAAATTGCTTGCGAATGCAGATTTGCAGATCACACAAGAGTCGACTCTTGTCCTTGGTGGAGGTCTGAGGTTTCCGAGTGACCTTCTAATTCATGATGAAGGGAATCGTTATGGCCAGGTTTGGAAAGGTTACATCAAAAAATGTCAACCAGGATCTCGGGATGATATCATGACGCAGTAACGTGGATTAACAGTATCACCAACCTGACCTTGTGCTACATTTGTACGAATTTGCCCAAATGAAGGCAGTGTGTTTAAATTTTCAGTCGATTTCTTTAAAAAGGTACAAATATTAACGTCATGCATAACTCCGCCCACTGTATTTGACTGTTTATGCGAATAGAGTGGTGTGAAATGTTCCTTCAGTCGTTCGTGTTCAGTGAGCTCTTTACCTCTCCCAGGGTGGTGTTAGATCTGTGGATCCGTGGTTCTGGAGTCTATCCTGGGAATACTGGGCATGAGGTGGGAATCCACCCTGATTTAGAGTAACCAATCCACTGGAGAACCCAGAGGAACCTTGCGCTACAACAACGCCTCTGTGTTTACAAAAAAACAGCTAATGGACTCTCAGACCAATTACTCAAGATATCACTTACGTCTCTGCGTGTGTGTGTGTGTGTGTGTGTGTCTGCTACCAGGATGACAGCTCGTAAATACATGCATTAAGCTCCCTCATAAATATTACACATCTCAAAGTTTCTACAGGTGTATATATAATCAGCGAGTTGGCATCGAGGAACAGAATCCAAGCCCATAAATCCTTTAACTCCTCAAATAAATAATAAAATAATCATAAACTTTATTCCAACTGTGCAACACATAACTTCCAAAGACCAGATCTCATATTTTAGTTTAGTTTAGTTTATTGTAATTTGTCACAGAAAATATATACACAAATTAACATCTCATCTCATTATCTCTAGCCGCTTTATCCTTCTACAGGGTTGCAGGCAAGCTGGAGCCTATCCCAGCTGACTACGGGTGAAAGGCGGGGTACACCCTGGACAAGTCGCCAGGTCATCACAGGGCTGACACATAGACACAGACAACCATTCACACTCACATTCACACCTACGCTCAATTTAGAGTCACCAGTTAACCTAACCTGCATGTCTTTGGACTGTGGGGGAAAACGGAGCACCCGGAGGAAACCCACGCGGACACGGGGAGAACATGCAAACTCCGCACAGAAAGGCCCTCGCCGGCCCCGGGGCTCGAACCCAGGACTTTCTTGCTGTGAGGCGACAGCACTAACTACTACACCACCGTGCCGCCCACAAATTAACATATAATATAAAAAAAAAGTGGTAAAACGTGACCGGAGAGATGAACAGGGCGGAACCCCAATTGCAACGTATCCCCTAAGCTCAAAAAAGCATATATATAAATTTAAAAAAATCATACAGGAATTAGAATTTGACTTACATAATAAATTAAGAAAAAAAAGTATACATAATAATTGACAAATCATGGCGGGCTATAGGTTTGTAGTAAACCTCTAAAGTGGTTGTTTAGATGGATTCTAAACCACAAGAGATCCTGACTAGACTTAAGTATATTAGGTAAGCTGTTCCACAACTTAACAATCCTAGGAAAATAGCTGTTACAATAATATTCCTGATTGTGCCTAGAGATTAGGTCAAAGTTGGCTTGATGAAAATTACGGGTGTTATAATGCAGAGTGGCAGTTTGAATGAAACGTCCAAAATTACTAGTAACAGTTCCAGTTTTATACTTAAACAAGAGAACTAAATCATGCATTTGTCTACGAAAATCAAGAGGTAGTAAGTTAAGCTGGACTAGTCTATTAACATAACTGACTTCTCTTGGAGGATAGTTCAATATGAATTTAGTGGCACGCCTCTGAATGTTCTCTATCAGTCTGCAATGCTTTACTAAATAGGGTGACCACACACTTGATGAATATTCTAGTAACGGCCTGACAAGCGCCGTATATAACAACTTTCTCGTCTGGATGTCACAAATATCCCTGCCACACAGCCTCTTCACTAGCCCAAGTACCCTATTCGCCTTCGCACACATCTGCTCGATATGACTATTCCATGTGCAGTTGCCAGAGACAAATACACCCAAATCAGAGGTTTCAGGAGAGTACAATAATACTTCCTCGCCAAGATGATATATGTTGAGGGGCCTTCTACGAGATCTTCGCTTGGACATACGCAAAACTTTACATTTAATGGTGTTAAATGTCATCCTATGATCACTGCTCCATAAATGCAAACCATCAAGGTCAGACTGCAACAAAGCCGGAGAACTTACAGAGTCTATAGGCCGGTAAAGTTTGCTGTCATCCGCAAAGAGGGCGAGATATTTATATCTCATCTCATCTCATTATCTGTAGCCGCTTTATCCTGTTCTACAGGGTCGCAGGCAAGCTGGATCCTATCCCAGCTGACTACGGGCGAAAGGCGGGGTACACCCTGGACAAGTCGCCAGGTCATCACAGGGCTCATATTTATATCATTGATTAATTTGCAAAATTAATATTTTAGTTGATGTTTGTTATTTAAGGTTTAATTTAGTGTTTAATTTAATATTTCAATTTGGATTGAATTCATTTATATTGAAGTAAATCTACAGTAACACACACACACACACACACACGGGCCAAAATGACACAACTAGTGGAAGCAATACTAGTAAACTGATATACCATAAACTAAACAAAAGTTGGTGCTTGAGAAGTAAAAATAAAAACGATGCTGTAAACGTGCTGTAAAAATATCGTCAAGTTCAAGGACAAACTTCAAATATCAGTAAATCACATTTCACTACCTGTGTGTAGTTTATCACGTGACAAACGCATGCTGTCAGCAAGCCCAAGACATGAGGTAATGCCATGAGACACAGTATGTGTGTGGAGAGTTAATGAGATTCAGAGTCAGGAGGATAATTAGTCCTAAAGGTTGTTTTAAAAATAAAGAAAGGGTTTGAAAGTTTCTAATTATTCCAACCTTGCAGCACTGTTCCTCCCTAGGACACGGCGCTATGCTGACGCTAGCAGGTGACGCTACCAGGCGACGCATTCTTGCTCATATCACTTGTAGTTTGACTCTTGTGGGGGCGTGGCCTGTTTTTATTCTTGTTCTGATTAGGAACTGTAGTATTTGGACACAAATCGTTTGATTTACGTGCTACGATTAGATTAGCAAAACAAGCTAACCGTCCTAGCTATTATAGGCTACACATTGACAAGAGGCAGCAACGATCTCTGCTGCTTCATTCCAAGCTTTATTTTTCTTCATAACATCTTCGTAACGTTTAATGAGAGGGCGTACTGTATATATGACAGGATAAGGTGAAACCAGTATCAGGTTTTAAGTTTTTCTTCCATGTTTGGAAAGAATTGCAGGCAGTTGTGAGCTAAAGACCCCGTCCACACGTAGCCGGGTATCTGCTAAATCGAAGATATTTTTCTACGTTTTGGCCTGTCATCCACATGAAAACACATCAAAAACGAATATTTAAAAAAACTCCGGGCAAAGTGAAGATTTTTGAAAACTCCGTGTATGCCTTTTCGTGTAGACAGAGATAACCGGAGTTTTGCGTTTTAGAACGTCACAATCTGCGCCAAAAAAATGACAACAAATCTGCCCTGACGTCAAACGTGCGACCTTTGTTTACTGCAGAAGCCAGATTAAGCATGGACTTAAGCTAGCCGCACACCACGGCGATCCACGCGGTACCGAACCGACCCATTTCAGAGCCGACTCCCGACAGGGCACGCACATATCCCCCGACTGTTGACGAGTGCAGTCGCGATTGAAGCGACACGTGACAACTTAATAGCTTTGTGATTGGCTATTGGATATAGTTACTGTTAAATCCAACACTTGAAGATGCTACAGGCTGAATTACAAATGACACAACATGGAATATGTAGCGCACTATCTAGGCTGCATGAGCTATTATTTCCAACCTTAAATAGTGCACTTATATAGGGGAGTTAAAGCGATTTGGAATTCAGCCACACAACTTGAGCAGAGTGGCTTTCCAGCCCACTGTGTCTATGGATAAAGCTTCAGTCTATGGAATTACAGTATATACCTGCATTAGGTGCTACCAACACGTATTTCTCGCGCTAGAAATTGTGTTTAATGATGTCACGTGTTATATGCGAAAGATATGATTGGCTATTGCTAGCGACTCTCGCCGATCAGTCTGGCTCCCGATTAGTTTTTCGAATCGGCTGTGAGATGAGTCGGTACCATCGAAAACTAGTCTTTACACCTGACTCGCGACTTCAGTTGGCTCGGTACGCTGAAAATCGGCGTAGTGTGCGGCTAGCTAAAGAGTAATGGATCGGAGTAGTGCCTTGAAAGCGTTAATTATTGTGCAGGTGCTATTTACATGTTTAATTTTAGAAGCCCAACTACTGCTCCAAGAGCACAGGCGATGTGATTAGGGGGTAGGATTTGGGGAAATAATGCCATCTACAGGTTTGGAATGCTTATGAATGTGATTGAAAACGCAGATGTTCGGTTATGTGTGGAAGGGATTTTTTTCGAAGACGAGGTGGTGTGGATAAAACATTTTTATAAACGGAGGGGGGGAAAATGTTCGGTTTTAAAAATACCCGGCTACGTGTGTACATGGCAAAAGTTGTGAGCAGGGAACGGAATAAACATCAGACTGTATGCGGAATCGGATCGGTTCAAGACAATCATTTGGATTTGTTTACATCATCGTAGCTAATCTGCGGGGGGTCACTTGCTATCCTGAACACAGTGAGGTCAAAGGTGAAGTTTGACAGTTTTTGGAAATAGAACCAAGTTAGTTTGTGAGAAAACATTGCAGATTGGTGCAGAAAGTCATAACTGCATAAGCAGGTTAGATTGGGATGTAAAACAGTCCAGCGTGAGTTTACACGCTCTTGGGACGGATCTTAAAATGTCTTCTGAAGATGTAACGAGATTGTTCTGCCCTCTGTCCTCGTCTAACATGACTCCGTGAGTGTGCGTTTGCTGAGCGCTTTTACACCTTCACACACACACTGTGTCTTGTCCAAAGCCACGGCTCTATTCTGGAGACTGTTTATTGAGGAATCGTGCTTTCTGGCTCTCAAGATCCACCACGGAGGTGTAATCTGAGCTTCTCTACAGCAGGAGGCTAGATCACAGAGTGAGGAAGGTGTGAATGAGAGGGGGGACGAGGAGGAGACTGGGTCAGGGATCTGAGATGAGTGATATCATGACATTGGACCTTGAGAAACGTGGCAGTATGTCGATGGATCATGGAGTGTGGACAAGGGGAAAAAGGTCTGAAGTGAACTTGTGATTAAAGCAGCATCCTGCAAATAACACAGCACGTAAAATTAGTACAGTATGTCCAAATAAAGACAGCATTCAGAGCACACACACACACACACACGCAGATTAGAGATTAGAGTTCTCAGCATTATAATGCTTATTCAATAAATAAATAAATAGCCTGTTTATGATGTGCAGTAATTGATAATTGTAGTAAAATTATTATATACTCATAAATAAGAAATATAAAAATTATTTAAAAAAATTATAAATACTATTATGTAAGAATTGTTGAAGGTGGGTGGAGCACAGAAGCACAGCAGGCCAGAACTGAGTGTTACAAAAACTTTTTATTTTAGTTTTTCAGCTTTCCCTTTCACACTCTCCCAGTCAGACACGCACGCACACAAGTGTCCAGGTTGGGGAGAGAGCTCCCTTTCTCTGCTCTCTCTCTCCTTTTAAAGGGCGCGGTCACTGGGGGAGACACACAAACACAGGTTAATTCACATCAGGTGCAGTGATTCTGCCACTTACCTTCCCTGACTCCGCCCTCCATTCACAGACCGACTCTTGACCACGCCCCTGCTGCCACATACCCCCACCGCCCGACTCAGGCCGAGGAGCCGTCCAGCCTGCAGCTGACTTCCCCCCCCCCCCCCCGGACGGGAGAGGAAATCCACCACAACCATCTGCGTTCCCGGCCTGTGGACCACCTCGAACTTAAATGGCTGGAGTGCCAGATACCAAAGGGTGATCCGCATGTTGGCATCCTTCATGCGGTGGAGCCACTGCAGGGGCGCGTGGTCCGAACAGAGAGTGAAAGGGCACCCCAGAAGGTAGTAGCGGAGGGTGAGGACCGCCCACTTGATGGCAAGGCATTCTTTTTCTATTGTGCTATACCTGCCCTCGCGCACTGACAGCTTCCGGCTGATGTACAGCACTGGACGGTCCTCTCCCTCCACCTCCTGGGACAGAACAGCCCCAAGCCCTCTGTCCGATGCATCCGTCTGCAAAACAAAGGGGAGAGAAAAGTCAGGGGAGTGTAACAGTGGCCCCCCACACAGTGCAGCCTTTACCTCAGAGAAAGCCCGCTGGCATTGCTCCATCCACTGGACCAGATCTGGTGCCCCCTTTTTAGTGAGATCAGTCAGCGGGCTGGTGGCATCCGAATAATTAGGTATAAACCTACGATAGCAGCCAGCCAGCCCCAGGAACTGTCTCACCCCCTTTTTGGTCTTGGGCCTTGGGCAGGCTGCAATCGCTGCTGTCTTATTGATTTGGGGATGCACCTGCCCATTGCCCAAGTGGAAGCCCACATACCGTACTTCCACCCGCCCAATCGCACACTTCTTCAGGTTGGCTGTGAAACCCGCTCGCCTCAGTGACCTAAGAACGGCCCTTAGGTGTTCTAAGTGCCGCGGCCAGTCATTACTATAAATAATGATATTGTCCAAGTATGTGGCCACGTAGGTGGCGTGGGGGCGGAGGACCCAATCCAAAAGCCGCTGGAACGTAGCAGGCACCCCAAACAGCCCAAAAGGAAGTGTAACGAACTGATGTAAGCCAAACGGTGTGGAAAAGGCCGTTTTCTCTCGGGATAGCAGAGTCAAGAGGATCTGCCAATATCCCTTTGTCAAATCCAATGTCAAATAAAAATGAGCCGTGCCTAGTTGATCGAGCAACTCGTCAATACGAGGGATTGGGTACGCATCGAATTTAGACACTGCGTTGACTTTTCTATAGTCCACACAGAACCGGACCGAGCCGTCGGCCTTGGGAACCAAGACCACCGGGCTGCTCCAGTCACTGTGGGACTCCTCGACGATGCCCATTTCAAGCATGGCCTCGAGTTCTTCCCGAACCACCTTTTTTTTGTGTTCGGGCAGTCTGTAAGGGCGGCTGCGCACTACTACCCCCAGGGGCGTCTCAATGTGGTGTTCTATGAGGTGGGTGTGGCCGAACAGGGGCGAGAACACATCAGAAAATTCTGTCTGCAACTGGGCTACCTCCGTGAGTTGGGTCAGAGAGAGGTGGTCTCCACAGGGGACCGGAGCGGTGGGCGATGTCAATTTTCCCTTTTGAACCTCTGGCCCCAGCTCCGCCTTCTCTGGAACCACTGACACCAATGCCACGGGGACCTTCTCGTTCCAAAATTTTAACAGATTGAGGTGGTAAATCTGTAACACCCCGCCCCTGTCCGTTCGCCTCACCTCATAGTCGATGTCCCCAACTTGCCGTATGACCTCAAAAGGTCCTTGCCATCTGGCGATCAATTTGGAGCTTGACGTGGGCAACAACACGAGTACTTTATCTCCTGGTGTGAATTCCCTAAGGCGCGTGCCCCTGTCGTACAGACAGACTTGACGTTCTTGGGTCTGCCGCAAATTCTCCTGGGTTAGGTGCATGAGCGTGTGGAGTTTGGCGCACAGGTTGATAACATATTGAATTTCATTTTTACTTGTTGAAGGTCCCTCCTCCCAATTTTCACGCAGCACATCTAGAATGCCACGTGACTTACTCCCGTATAATAATTCGAATGGGGAGAACCCCATGGAGGCTTGTGGGACCTCTTGCACTGCGAATAACAGGGGCTCGAGCCATTTATCCCAGTTGTGTGTGTCCTCACTTACAAATTTCCGAATTATGTTCTTGAGAGTGCGGTTGAACCGTTCGACTAAGCCATCCGTTTGTGGGTGATAAACACTGGTGCGGATAGGCTTAATTCCCAGTAACCCATACAGTTCGCGCAGTGTGCATGACATAAACGTAGTGCCTTGATCAGTCAGAATCTCTTTGGGGATTCCGACTTGGGAGATGATGCGGAAGAGCGCTTCTGCAATACTGCGTGCTGAGATATTGCGAAGAGGCACTGCTTCCGGATATCGCGTTGCATAGTCCACCAGAACTAAAATAAAGCAATATCCTCATGTTGACCGATCTAATGGCCCAACGAGATCCATCCCAATTCTTTCGAACAGGGTCTCGATTAATGGCAGAGGGTGCAAAGGCGCTCTTGGAATGGCCGCGGGATTTACGAACTGGCATTCGCGGCACGCTGTACACCACCTACAGACATCGCCGCAAATCCCTGGCCAATAGAACTGGGCCATTATTCGGGCTAGTGTCTTATCCTGCCCCAAGTGTCCGGCCATGGGATTAAAGTGAGCCGCCTGGAATATAAATTCCCAGCAGCTCTTTGGGATTAAAAGCTGTTATCGGTTCCTTAGTCTGAGTGTCCTGCGTCACTTGGTATAATCTATCCTTAATAATGGAAAAATAGGGGAAGGACGGGGTGGCGTTTGGTTGGAGAGTTTGACCATCGATTACTCTCACTTGGTCAAACGCATGCCGCAGAGTTTCGTCTCGCGACTGCTCCAACGGGAAATCTGCGAGGGATTCCCCAAGAGAGAGAGGAGGAGCATGCTGCTCCTCACTCTGATGCGGTGATGACGTAGACGGCTCTGTGACAGCTGCTCCCACCAATGCCACTCCGGGACCTCCCCCTGCTAAATTATGGTAGGCCCCACTCTTCACTAAATGTACCATTAATTCCCTAAATCCCGGCCAATCAGTCCCCAAAATTATCGAGTGGGTAAGGCAAGGATTAATCGCCGCCTTTACTCTAAATTTCTCCCCTTGAAATAGAATGTGGACTGACACTAAAGGGTAGTTGTGAACATCCCCGTGCACACACAACACCTTCACCAATTGTGCTCTCCCCAATGCCTCGTCTTGCACTAGGCTTTGGTGGATTGAGGTCTGATTACAGCCGGAGTCCACCAAAGCCTGATACATATCCCCTTGGATACTCACCGGTATGCGATATGCTCCAGCCCAATCGAGGGCGGTCCCTGGCGCGTCAGGAATCTGGACCACCGCGCCCACCTCCATCGCCGAGCACTGATGCTGGAGGTGACCTGGCTCCCTGCAGGGCCAGTAAACCGGCCCAGGCTCTCTCTCTGCACCGGTGTTCCAGAGCTCACTCACCTGAGGGGTGGAAGACACAGACACGGAAGTAGGAAACGGTAGGGCACCGCGGGTGCGGCGGGCCGGCTGGGGTGGAGCCAGGCCCCGCCTCCACGGTGGGGGAATGGGGCGAGGACAAGGAACAGAAGGGGAGAGAGAGAGAGAGAGAGAGAGAGAGAAAAGATGGGAGAAGAGGAGACACGCTGTCCTGCCATCGGAACAGCCGCCATATGGTCCTCCGCCAGCATGATGGCCTGATCCAGCGATGCCGGGCAATGTCACTGGACCCACTCCGCTGTTCCTTCCGGAAGTTGGGCGATGAATTGTTCCAGTGCCACCAGGTCGATGATTCCCTTGGCATCGCGGTTGTCAGCCCTTGGCCACCACCAGCAGGCATCCCGGAGTTGCTGGCCAAACGCGAACAGCCAGCAGACCTCCTTCAGGCACAGCACGTGGAAACGCTGCCGTTGCTGCTCCGGGGTGCACCCCACGCATTGGAGGACGGCTCTGCGGAGGTCGGCGTAGACCAGCCGGCTGTCAGAGGGGAGTTGTAGCACGGCCAGCTGCGCCTCGCCCGTTAGCAGGGGGAGGAGGCGCGCCATGCGCTGTTCCACCAGCCAACCCCATGCCTCTGCTGCCTGCTCAAAAAGAGCGAGAAAGGCTTCGGGGTCATCCTGCAGACCCATCTTCATTAGGGTGAGGTGGGGAGGGTCTGCAACGGTGGTGGTGGTGGACCCCGCTGACGCGAGAAGGTGCCGGAACGCCTGGCAGTCTTCCTGCTGCGCCAGCACCAGGGCTTCGAACCGTTGTTCCTGCTCCTTCCGGAGGGCGACCAGCGCCTGGTGCTGGCTCTGTTGGGCCATGGTGAGGGTATGGACCAGGTCCTTGAAGGGGGAGGACTCCATGGGGCTTTTTTCTTCTGTACTCCATCCCAGGTTTCTTCTGTACTCCATCCCAAGATGCTGAACCTCTTCTGCCCCTCGGACCTGCCTGATCCATCCTGGTGCCCTGTGCCTGGTTGGAGTCTTATCGCATCGCTCCTGTGGAGGACGGCCCCATGAGGACAGTTGAAAGTTACACCTGGAGGACGCTCTGGACTCTTACAGTAATGCTTTTATGGCTGAGGACTACAGTTGACTTGCTAACTTTAGCACTGCAGTTGTCATGAACAGTTTTGCACTCAAGTTTCCATCAATGAAGAGTTTATAACATCAACAAAACTGACTTCATGTTAAAACTGTTAATGTTATAGTCATGCTGTCTGTTGTTGCCCAAATGAGGATGGGTTCCCTTTTGAGTCTGGTTCCTCTCGAGGTTTCTTCCTCATGTCGTCTGAGGGAGTTTTTCCTTGCCACCGTCACCGCAGGCTTCATCATTGGGGATAGATTAGGGATAAAATTAGCTCATGTTTTAAGTCATTCAAATTCTGTAAGGCTGCTTTGCAACAATGTTTATTGTTAAAAGCACTATACAAATAAACTTGACTTGACTTGACAGACCAACGCTTGACCACGCCCCCGCTGCCACATATTACTTTGGGGAATTTTTAAAATTAGAAATACTATCACTCGGGGCGACACGGTGGTGTAGTGGTTAGTGCTGTCACCTCACAGCAAGAAGGTCCGGGTTCGAGCCCCGTGGCCGGCGAGGGCCTTTCTGTGCGGAGTTTGCATGTTCTCCCCGTGTCTGCGTGGGTTTCCTCCGGGTGCTCCGGTTTCCCCCACAGTCCAAAGACATGCAGGTTAGGTTAACTGGTGACTCTAAATTGACCGTAGGTGTGAATGTGAGTGTGAATGGTTGTCTGTGTCTATGTGTCAGCCCTGTGATGACCTGGCGACTTGTCCAGGGTGTACCCCGCCTTTCACCCGTAGTCAGCTGGGATAGGCTCCAGCTTGCCTGCAACCCTGTAGAACAGGATAAAGCGGCTACAGATAATGAGATGAGATGAGGTGAGATCGTGTAAATAAAAGCTGTATTGCTGCTATTTCTGTATGAATATTTTCTCAGTTGTAACTGATCTGTGTCTATTTTCTCTTCACTCATCGTGTGTTGATGAGACGCTACACTCATAAACGTTATGATGAATTTACAACCTCCTCTCTCTCTCTCTCTCTCTCTCTCTCTCACTCTCTCTGAAAGCGTGATGATGTTTCTGCTTTAAAGCCATTGCTCTCAGTTTTCATCTTTCACACAGATGTGACTCGGCTGCTGAAAAGTGAGCTGGCGGTGTTTTACAGCCCTGCAGGATGCCGGCAATAAATATCCCAGATATTAATGTCAGGGGTTTATAAACATTCAGTCTGCTGCTGATTCAGCTGTTGCATTGAGAAATACAAAAATACATACAATAAACTTCCATCAGCCTGCAATGATTGTATTATTAATCATAACGTGCAGAATTCAAGGAATTAATGGATTATATGGAAAATAATAGCTATAGTAGGCTACATCTATAGGCAGATAATGTATTTATTTAATTCAGCTTTGTTATGTAAAGCTTATGAAAGTGAAATTCTTTAAAATAATGAGTGAAATCAGAGCAGATGGACAACAGAACGACAGCGTGTCATGTAAAGATCTCACACACAAATAAGACATTAACCATTCCAAACATTTCGCTCAGATATTAGTTTGACAAAATGGCATTTTCTTAAAGAAACTGTTGTTTTTATTGATCTGGTCCTGAGAACAAATTATGCACTTAATGATTCCTTTAAAAAAAAAAGATCTACATATAAATCATGATATTGTGTATATAATATACTGATATAGTAAATATAGTAAATATGCTGATAATCAGGGGTGGCTTGGTGGTTAGCACTGTCACCTCACAGCAAGAAGGTCCGGGTTCGAGCCCTGTGGCCGGCGAGGGCCTTTCTGTGCGGAGTTTGCATGTTTTCCGCGTGTCCGCATGGGTTTCCTCCGGGTGCTCCGGTTTCCCCCACAGTCCAAAGACATGCAGGTTAGGTTAACTGGTGGCTCTAAATTGAGCGTAGGTGTGAATGTGAGTGTGAATGGTTGTGTGTCTGTGTGTCAGCCCTGTGATGACATGGCGACTTGTCCAGGGTGAACCCCGCCTCTCACCCAGAGTCAGCTGGGATAGGATCCAGCTCGCCTGCGACCCTGTACAGGATAAGCGGATGGATGGATGCTAATAATCAGGGATGAGTTAAAGTCTAACAGCAGTATCATTTTATTTATTAATTATACTTCAGTGCGACTTTATGTTATTTCCAGACAGTTGAAAGAACATCATGAGCGTTTTTATCCTAATGTTATGTTTTATACACATTAAGGACTCTTTCAGAAACAAAGTGCACTAAAGCACTAAACTGTGGAATAAAGGACTCCATCGAGGACATGTCCTGGATTGAAGCGTTTCATTTTCACCCAAAAAAGTGACTTTAACACAATTTTTAAAGCTCGTTTTACATATTTTGGTTCTTTTAAAACAAACCCGTCCCTGGGCTGAAACTTTCTTTCTGACTCTGTAGCTATAAAGTGATTGATTATACCACGAAGTGAAAATGTGAATTTTAATTACATTTAATCGAAACCTTAAAGTGGCACTGGCACTTTATACTTTGCTACATCTTTTTATACTACTTTATATCCTTGTTTTTCATTTCCTTTTATCTCTTTAATTACTTTATTATTTAATTTTAATTACTTTATATCTCTTCTATTTAATTTTTTTTTCATGTTCAGGTAATGTTACTGGAGGACTCACAGAATAAGAATTTCGCTGGACTGTGTAACACTGTCTGTAGTACATGTGACAAAGTTGAAAGGAATTGAACTGAATTAAAGGAACCATAAATTTAGTCGTGTATTTAAGTTCCATTTAAGACCAGCCCTTAAATTTAGTACTAACTTTAATTACCTTTACTGAACTTTTTAAAATCATTAAATATCCTCGCAACTTTAAGACCCTTTATAAGTACTCTTAAAAGTAGTACATAGTGACTTTAAGTTTGTTTAAATGTTAAATTTAGTAACTTTAATTGACATCTTAAATGTTCTTTTTAACAGCATTTCGTTATTTTTAGCTTTAAGAAGTCGTGGAAAGTCACTTAAAGTTATACTACAGGGATTCTTAAAGTTATCAGCAAATGCACTGAAATTTAGCATTTCATAAACTTTTAGGATACTTAAAGAACATCATAAAGCTGTTAATTCATCTTGTATGTGACATTTTATTAATATCATGTCCGTCTGCAGTGACAGTAATGACGTCTTTCTTGCAGTTTCTTTCCAAACTCTCACAACATGATCCAGTGGATATGTTGATAATCAGTGATTCGTTCATGACCTTCTGTTGTACTACCGTATTAATTATTCTGCGGTGTCACTTTATATTATTTCCAGACACGGCAAAAAGGCATAACAAACATTTTATGGTATTTCATATTTCAGAGTCCATCTACACACAAGAAGTGACGGAAAGCTGTTCAACCTAGCCCGCCTAAAAGCCAAGACCAAAGTCCGACACGTCCTGATCAAGGAACTTCTTTTTGCTGATGATGTAGTGCTGACCTCCCATACACAGGAATAGGTTCAGAGACTGATCGATTGCTTTACGAAGGCCTGTCATGAGTTTGGACTGACCATTAGCATCAAGAAGACAAAGGTGATGGGTCAAGACACCAACAACCCTCCAGTCATTAACATCGGTGATGTGGAGCTTGACACCACTGACAGTTTCACCTATCTGGGCTCGACCATCTCCAGCAACCTCTCTCTGGATGCGGAAATCGACAAATGTATCGCCAAGGCCGCTGCTGTGTTGTCCAAGCTGAGCAAGCAGGTGTGGAACAATAAATACCTCACAGAGAACACCAAGCTCAAAGTGTACCAGGCATGTGTCCTGAGCACCCTGCTCTACAGCAGTGAATCATGGACAACATATGCCAGGCAGGAGAACTGGCTCGAGAGCTTCCACCTTCGATGTCTTAGGCGAATCCTCGACATCTCCTGGCAGGACCGAGTTCCCAACACTGAGGTCCTGGACAGAGCAGGTCTCCTTAGCATGCACTTCATGCTGAGTCTGAGGCATCTTCGATGGCTTGGCCACATCTATCGAATGGAGGATGGCCGCATCCCAAAAGACCTTCTCTACGGCGCTTTGGCTGAGGGATCCCGCCCTGCTGGCAGACCGCAGCTCAGGTACAAGGATGTGTGTAAGCGCGACCTGAAGCTTGCTGGTATCAACATCCAAAGCTGGGAGTCCCTCACAGATGACTGAAGCCATTGGCAGAGTGCTGTCACGAAAGCAGTGAAGAGTGGTGATGAAAGACGTGCCCGCCAGATGGAGGTGAAAAGAGCAAAAAGGAAACAGAGACAAGAAAGCCAGTAGCAACCTACATATTTCATCTGCAACAAATGTGGCAAGGATTGCCACACCAGAATAGGGCTCCTCAGCCACTCTAGATGCTGCTTACAAACCAGAAACTGACCTTCCATGGCGCTATCCATGGTCTCTCGAGACCGAAGGCTGCCTAAGAAAGGTGTTCTTCTCATGGACTCTTCCGGGAAAAAAACAAAACACTAAACTGTTTATTTGTAATAAAAGAGTCCCTCAAGGCTATGTCCTGGGAACCTTTTAGTTTGTGAGTTTCGCTCCGTAAAGTGAATTTAACACAGTTTTAAAACTCTTTTATGATATATAATTGGATCTTGAGTATCAGTGTTGTGTCCACTTCCATACTGTGCACGTTACTGAACAATAAACTGTATATAGCTTATGGTACCTTTCTTTCTTGTAGCTAAAAATGTATTGAGATATTGATGAAATGATAAATATATAAAGATACCACACATTGTAAAAATGGACTATTGCACTTTTATTACTCATTACAATACATAATTGGAAATTCAGGACCACTCTTGTGCCTCTAAAGGTCCAGCTATTGATTTTCTTCCTTGAGGAAGAGAAATGGAGCTGTACGGAGCCTTTCTTTCGGATACAGATGAATTTTGTCATTCTGTTGTAAGATCTACAGCAAAGGTGAAACATTTAGGGATAAGGATACATTTTGAATTTATTATAATTTTTTAAATATGAATAATTATTTCTCCATGCTGGACTGAGATTGATGTCTTTTCTGGAAGCTCATCCTAAAGTTTGAAATTGTAGCAATTCACGTGATGTAATTTCTGTAAAAAGGTGACGTTTCAGTGTTTCAGTTTTTCTGAATCTTGATCAGCCATGTGTCCAAACTTCTGTAGTTTATGGGTGAGATCTCCGAGTGTCCTTATCACCACTGAGAAAAACCTGATTTTAATTCCTACATTCTGTCTAGTTCCTACTTTATGCAATGTTTACGCATACATTCGGTTATTCAGCGCAGGATGATAGTGGTCATACCTGGCTTCTTCGGTTCAGGCATGTTCCTGTTCTCATGCGTTGACGTCTCTCTCGCTTCTCTCGTCACTCTTTCCTCTCAGTGGATGTGTCGAGTTTGGATCCTCTATCTGTTTATATATTAAGAAATATGAAGAAGGGTGTGTGTGATGAGAGCAGGAGTGAGAGAGCGAGGGAGCAAGGGAGGGACATAGAGTGTCATTTGAGATCTTGAGATAATCTGAGGTGTCTATGGAAAGCAGATGTGAAAGACAAGAGACGGAGAAGTGAATGAGGTAATATAGCTATTATAGCAACAGCCTTGACCCGGGACTGACCCAGGAGCTGCTTGTGTGGTTAGAACAGAGGAAAAAGTCATTAATGGACATGTTGATTGACAGAGCGACAGGCTCATTAGGAGGTGTGGACATTTCAGATCACGAGGTTGTTTGTCATCTGCTAGTGTCCCTTAGCAACCTGAGAAACATAACACGCAGGTCTGTATCATTGTACGATTATGCGGCCTTTTCCGACCTGCTGGCTCGTGATCACAGATTTCAGTGTTGCAGGATGACATTAATAATGACATTAATAACGACATCCTCAAGCAGAAAGATGTCGAGAGGCTATTCAAGCTATTACGAGTTGACAACATACAGCCATCCAGAGTACAGTCTAGCAGCTTGTTTTCCATACAGCAGGTTTGGGTGCTGGGTTTCAGCCACATTTCCAGTCCAACAACAGGTTAAAGCCCACAGAAAAGATACGCAGAGCCATGGCCTCACTTTTTGTTTATAAATGCCTTGAGACCTCAAGAATGGCACAGGAATAGTTTTAAGCGTTAACAATAAATCTAATATAGTAATTTTTACAGTTAAAATAATTCATATACGTAGCGGTCTGAGTGAATGACCTTGACATCTGTGACGTCACCGCAGGAAGTCTATTGGTCTCATCGCCATTTCCGCTAGACTAAAACACAGAGCTGACTGCAACTCTGATCCTCCATTTTGAGCTAATTTATCGCCATGCCACGTAGATGTGTTGCTGGCCGGTGCAGCAACATGACAGAAGGTGGATTTACGTTGCATTCATGGCCCAAGAATGTTCAAACTGCAAAGATTTGGAGGCGTTTTGCGAGAAATTCACGGACTGGGTGCCTACGAAGTGGTCTCTCCTCTGATCTGCACATTTTACTGAAGACTCATATGAAACCTCTGATCTGTTGAGGAGCGTCGGCTATAAGCCCGGATTGAAAGAGGGTGCAGTACCAACAATTAAAGAAAAAGAAAACTACAAGAAAAGGAAAGTAAGTTCAGTTGCACCAGTTCTCCCGGAATGTGAGCTGAGCAGTAATGGTGGAGTACTCAGTATGGAGAAAATGAAGAATGACTGGACCAGTCGTCAGATTTCTCCGCTGGATATGCTTGCCTCAGCAGCAATATCTCGCGCTTACATGCAAGAAGCGAATGAATGAAGAACTGAACGAAAAACTGAAAGTCAGATTGTTTCAAAACAGTCAGCCACAAGCTCGGCCTTCAGGAAGTGAGAACACAGACGGGTAAGAAGCGACTCTCATTTGGTTACATCACAACAACAACACTCGTTGTTTACCTGCATTTAGATTAATACATGTAACTTGTAGCAGTGATTTTCAACCTATGGGCCGCGGCCCTCTGGTGGGCCGCGGAGGCATTGCAAGGGGGCCGTCAAATCATTTTCTAAAAATCTTAATATAATATTTGTGTGTGCCTGAGTGTCCAAAAATAATAAAAAAAAGTGCTACCATCTCCTGAATTATATTTGTGGTTTTCAAAGTAAAAGGATGAACGTTGCAACCCCTTATTGGCTGTTGACTCGTTACAATCCGTGGCAAAGTCAGTGTAAAAGTGGTAGTTGTCATGGTGAGGATACAAAGTTAAGCTAGTTTAGGCGCCAAAAAGGTGCATCAAAATGGATAGGTGGTTAGCAACAGTGAGAACTAAAAGAAAAGAGATTCCAGAGGCTGAGGGCGAGTCTACAAGTGATCATCACCCTGCCAAACAGAAAAGAAAATGCCTAAGAAAATACAATGATGAGTACCTGGGTCTTGGATTTTATTGGACTGGCTCAGAGGCTGAACAACTCCCGCTGTGTCTGGTATGCTCCGAAACACTTTCGAATGAAGCCTTGAAGCCCTGTAAACTGCGCCGTCACCTCCAGACAAAGCATGGGGAGTACGCGACCAAGCCACTACAGTTCTTTAAGAACAAGCTCAAAGAATACCAGAGCAAGAGAAAAATAATGGAAGGTATTGCCAGGGGCAGTGACAATGCAAAGGCTGTGGAAGCGTCATATCTGGTCTCCAAGCTCATCGCTAAGACGGGAAAACCACACACTGATGGAGAGAACTTGATTCTTCCAGCTACTAAAAAAATAGTTGAGGTGATGTTGGGAGAGAAAGCAGTGCAGCCGATCAAACTCCTTTCACTGTCGGATAACACTGTCAAGCGCAGAATTGATGACATGGCAGACAATGTGCTACATCAGCTGATAGAGAACATAAAAGGGAGCCGTTTTTATGCCATCCAACTGGATGAATCAACTGACATTGCCAACGTATCAAATCTGCTTGCCTACATCCGATACAAAAAGAATGGCGAAATAAAGGAAGACCTTTTGTTTTGTAGACCTCTGCCAACCCGTTCAACTGCTGAGGCAATTTTTGACATTTTGAATTCTTTCGTAGTTTCCAATGGTATTGAATGGTCCAAATGTGTTGGGGTGAGCACTGATGGAGCGTGTGCAATGCTGGGCCAGCACAGCGGAGTTGTCAGTCGTGTAAAAGCGGTGGCCCCTCAAGCGAGCTCTGTCCACTGCAGTATACACTGCGAAGCACTGGCTGCAAAGAAAATGCCCCTGAATCTGAAGACTGTTTTAGACCGGGCAGTCAAAGCCGTTAACTTCATCAAAAACCGTCCACTGCAAACACGTTTATTTTCCGTGCTGTGTGGAGAGATGGGCAGTGATCATCAGCAGCTGTTGTTACACACAGAAGTGCGATGGCTCTCGAGGGGAAAGGTGCTGACGCACCTTTTCGAGCTGCGGGATGAAGTGCGCGTGTTTTTTCTCGACTCAAAGTTTGAACTCGCACACTGCTTCAGTGATTTTGAATGGCTAGCTAAATTGGGTTATCTCGCCGATATTTTCAGCCACTTAAATGCTTTGAATCTAGCTCTTCAGGGATCCGCTGTTAACATGTTCAAGGTCCAGCACAAAGTGGAGGGAGCGATAAGAAAACTCGCGCAGTGGGATAAGCGTGTCGACCAGTCAAATTATGACTCCTTTGAAAACTTGTCAGATTTTTTGACAAAGGAAGAGAGGCAGCTTCCCATCCATGTGACTAACGCAATCAAAGAGCACCTCCAGGGTTTGAAAACACAGCTGCGCGAATACTTCCCTCCCCTCGATGCAGAATGCAGTTGGATCGAAAATCCATTCGGCGTTCACAGTGACGAGGCCATTGCTGCCCTGAGCGCAAAAGAGCAAGACAGTCTTCTGGATCTCTCCTGCGACACCGCATTGAAGCTGGTCTTCTCACAGAAGCACCTGATAAACTTTTGGCTTCATGTTGCTTCTGAGTATCCCGATCTGGCCGACAGAGCTGTGAGATTTCTGATGCCTTTTCCGACGACGTACCTATGTGAGTGCGGGTTTTCTGCACTAGTGGCGCTGAAGACAAAGTACAGAAATAAACTGAATGTTGAGCCAGATCTTTGACTTCGACTGTCATCCATTGTGCCAGACATAAAGTATCTGGTTGGCACCATACAACATCAGCCTTCACATTAGGTGCAATGCATTGGTTTTGCTTCATTGCAATTATTTTCTTGACAGAATATATGATGTTGTTGAGTAATGCACACTGACCTTCCTGCATATTAATTCAGTTCAGTCCTAAATATTCTACGGATCTGTACTACGGAGCCCGGATAGTGTCATCCCGCTTAATATTTTTAGACTTCATTTTTGCGTTCCCTCTCAATACTTGTGTGGCAGCGGGGGCGTGGTCAAGCATCGGTCTGTGACAGGAGGGCGGAGTCAGGGAAGGTAAGTGGCAGAATCACTACACCTGTCGTTAATTGATGTTTGTGTGTCTTCCCAGTGACCGCGCCCTATTTAAGGAGCGAGAGCAGAGGGAGCTCTCTCCACAACCAGATGGCTGATGTGTGTGTGAGAGAGTATATGAACGCTGAAAAGCTGAATAAAGAGAGTTTTGTGAAATCAGTTCTGTCCTGCCGTCCTTCTGTGCTGATCCCAGGTTTCGGCACCACTGTAGCGGTTCGTGTATGTGGGTGGAGCACAGAAGGACGGCAGGACAGAACTGATTTCACAAAACTCTCTTTATTCAGCTTTTCAGCGTTCATATACTCTCACACACACACACACACACACACACACACACACACATCAGCCGTCTGGTTGGGGAGAGAGCTCCCTCTGCTCTCGCTCTCTCTCCTTACATAGGGCGCGGTTACTGGGAAGACACACAAACATCAATTAACCACATGTGTAGTGATTCTGCCACTTACCTTCCCTGACTCCGCCCTCCTGTCACAGACCGATGCTTGACCACGCCCCCGCTGCCACACAAGTATTGCGAGGGAACGCAAAATTATTGCGAGGGAATGCAAAAGCTGTCTGTGAAGATTCTCAGTCATCCAGGTCATAGTAAACTGTGGGTGGTAAAAGAGAGCAACTGGACTTGCTTCAAGATTCTTGAAGATTGTAATTGTAATTGTAATTTATTTCATATCAGGGACAGTGCACAAAAAAAACATTAATCTTGTACAACAAGATAATATGCTTTGTGCCAGGTTATAGCAGATTGCTACTTTCCGCCTGCAGTCCCTGGGCAGGTTGATGGAATAATGAATAAAAAAAAAAAACACATATTAATAATAAAAACAAATAAAATTACAGAACACAGATTGTAAAACTAAACTACTATCTCCACCAACCATAACACACAGACGTTAACACACACATGCTGTACAAACACACACTCACCCAACACACAATCACCCACAACCACAACACATAAACATTAACATACACACACTCACCCAACATCCCCCCGCCCTCAGATACACCCCCACACCCCCCCCCACACACACACACACATTTCATGGATGTGTACACTCCTGACTTGACACTAGCCAGCGCTTAACAAGATGTGAAAAAGTGTGTGGGCAAGGCAAGGCAAGTTTATTTATATAGCACATTTCATACACAATGGCAGTTCAATGTGCTTTACAGAAGTAAAAACAAAAACAGTAAACAATAGAGAAATAAAATTACATAAAATAATTTTATCTTTATTCTAAAATAATTAATTAAAAGAATTAAAAGAATTAAAAGAAAATAATAAGAATTAAACAATAGTAGAAATAAAATATTAAAATGCCAAAAAGAAAAAGAAAAAGGAGAAAAAGAAAGAAAGAAAGGGAAAAAAAGAAACTAGCAGAATAAAATAGAATAAAGTTAAAGTAAATTTAAAACATGCAGAGAAAGTAAAGATTATAAAAAATGTAAAAATATTAATTATTTAACAGAAAGCATCTGAAAACAGCTTGGTCTTTAACCTAGATTTGAAGCTGCCAACAGCAGGAGCATTTTTGATGTCCTCTGGCAGTTGGTTCCATAGCTGTACTGCATAGTAGCTAAAAGCTGCTTCACCACACTTTGTTTTAACAACTGGTTTTAATAGTAAATTTTTCTGTTGCGATCTGGTAGATCTGATTGGGTTAGGCCGCTGCAACATATCAGAGAGGTAATTGGGCCCTGTACCATTTAGAGATTTGTACACCAGCAGCAATACTTTAAAGTCAATTCTGTAGCTTACTGGAAGCCAGTGAAGGGACCTTAGAATTGGAGTAATGTGCTCTGTTCTTTTTGTTCGTGTGAGAACCCTCGCCGCTGCATTTTGAACCAGCTGAAGTCGTTTGATGGTCTTTTTTGGCAGGCCTGTGAAAAGGCCATTGCAGTAATCAACCCTACTAGAGATGAAGGCATGTATTAGCTTTTCCAGATCATGTTTTGACATAAGTCCTCTTAGTTTGGAAATGTTTTTTAGGTGATAAAATGCCGTTTTAGTGATTGCTTTCATGTGCCTGTCAAAGTTTAGCTCGCTGTCAATGAAAACACCAAGATTTTTAACCATTTCTTTAGTTTTAATCCCTTTTGTGTCAAGAATAGTGGTAATCCTGAGTCTTTCATCTTTTTTTCCAAATAGAATTACTTCTGTTTTATCTGTGTTCAGCTGAAGAAAATTTTGTGACATCCAGCTATTGATTTGATCGATACACTGGTAGAGACATTCAAGGGGGGCATAATCATTTGGTGATAGAGCAAAATAAATTTGGGTATCATCTGCATAGCAGTGATACAAAATTGAATTTTTATTGATAATTTGCCCAAGTGGGAGCATATAAAGGTTGAAAAGTAATGGTCCAAGAATCGACCCCTGGGGGACACCACAGGTCAAGGGCATTGACGTTGAGGAACAATTTCCCAGGGTAACAAAGAAGCTTCTATCTTTTAAGTATGATTTTAACCAATTGATAACTTTACCAGTCAATCCAACCCAGTGTTCAAGTCGATATAGCAGTATGTTGTGATCAACAGTATCAAAAGCTGCACTGAGGTCCAGTAATACCAGGACCGATGTTTTGCCTGCATCAGTATTAAGACGTATGTCATTTATAACTTTAATCAGCACTGTTTCAGTGCTATGATTGGCACGAAATCCTGACTGAAAATGATCAAAACGGCTGTTTGATATCAAGAAGGCAGTTAATTGATTGAAGACAATTTTTTCCAGGATTTTCCCGATGAATGGTAGATTTGATATTGGCCTGTAATTATTTAACACTGAAGGATCCAGATTATTTTTTTTAAGAAGGGGCTTTACAACAGCTTTTTTTAGGGACACAGGAACAACACCAGTCTCCAAGGATGTATTTATAATTTGAAGCACATCTGTAATTATAAGATGAAGAACAGACTTAAAAAAGTTGGTGGGCAGAATGTCCAGTTCAGATGTTGAGGAACTGAGATTTTGTACAGTTTTTTCAAGAGTCTCATAATCAATTAAACAAAATTCTGACATTGTGTTAAAGTTATCTATCTGTGTCATTGGTGATTGCAGTTTTTCAATTTTTTGCAACTGAGATATATTATGAGAAATATTCTGCCGTATTTTATCAATTTTACCTTTGAAGAAGGATGCAAACTCATTGCATTTATTAACTGAGAGAAGTTCAGGTGCTAGTTGTGGTGGGGGATTAGTTAGCTTCTCTACTGTTGAAAATAGCACACGGGCATTGTTCATATTCCTGTTGATGATATTGGAGAAGAAAGACTGTCTTGCTTTACGAATTTCTCTCTCTCTCTCATTATCTCTAGCCGCTTTATCCTTCTACAGGGTCGCAGGCAAGCTGGAGCCTATCCCAGCTGACTACGGGCGAAAGGCGGGGTACACCCTGGACAAGTCGCCAGGTCATCACAGGGCTGACACATAGGCACAGACAACCATTCACACTCACATTCACACCTATGGTCAATTTAGAGTCACCAGTTAACCTAACCTGCATGTCTTTGGACTGTGGGGGAAACCGGAGCACCCGGAGGAAACCCACGCGGACACGGGGAGAACATGCAAACTCCACACAGAAAGGCCCTCGCCGGCCCCGGGGCTCGAACCCAGGACCTTCTTGCTGTGAGGCGACAGCGCTAACCACTACACCACCGTGCCGCCGCTTTACGAATTTCATAATTATAATTACAAAGCATCTCTTTATGGATTTGATAATGGATGTGAAGTTTAGATTTGCACCATTTTCTTTCAGTCTTTCTGGGCTTCTACAAGAAATAATTTCTGATGGCAGAGTATTCCACTCAGTCATGGCTATACAGGAGAAAGCTGACTTTCCAAATGCCGTTTTACGTTGGGGTACACTACACTCACCCCTTGTTGCAGATCTTGTATTTCTTGTTGATCGCTCAGAACGAAGAGTAACAAATTTTTTCAAAGGGGGAGCTACAGCATTATGAATGATTTTAAAAAGCAAATAAACATTTGAATGCTTGATTAAGTTATCAAAATTTAAAATACCATATTTGTTAAGTATCTGACAATGATGGTAATGACGTGGCTTTTTATCATGAATTTTGAAGGCACTGTTATATAATGATTTAAGTGGTTTTAGAATAGTTTTATTTGACTGGGACCAACTTGTAATACAATACAGAAAATGTGGTATAATCATGGCATTTAAATACATGCTGGAGGCCTCAATGGAAAGAGAATTTCTTATAAATCTAAAATTGGCTAAGTTGAATTTCAGTGTGTTCGCCAACTTTTTCACGTGATGTTTAAACGTGAGGGTTGGATCAAGAGTAACCCCTAGATATTTGAATTTATTTACATTCTCAATTTTTTGCCCATTTACCGTGATGTTTGGACACACCTTGAACACATTTCTGTTTGTAAAAAACATGGTGACAGTTTTTTCTAAATTTAAAGTAAGGCAAGAATCACGTAATCATAAAGTGACCTGTTGCATTGATTTTGATAATTTCTGAGCAACTTCAGTGGCACTTTTCCCATGGGTATATAAGACAGTATCATCAGCATACATTATTATGCTGACATCACCACACATGGTGGGCAGGTCATTTATATATATACTAAAGAGTAATGGTCCCAAAATGGACCCTTGTGGGACTCCCAGTGTGCACGCTTTTAGTGGGGAAACTATATTATTTACACGTACACACTGGTGACGATTACTAAGATATGATTTGATCCAATTTTGGGTGTGTAATGAGAGATTGTAATTACCAAGTTTGTCAAGCAGTTTATTATGATTTACAGTATCGAAAGCCTTACGCAGATCTAAAAAGACCGCGCCAACCACTCCTCCTTGATCCAAGTTGTTTTTTATGTCCTCAAGGAGGTAGCAACAGGCTGTGTCGGTAGAATGTTTTTTCTTGAATCCAAACTGCAGAGGATGTAATAGTGCGTTGGATTCAAGATGGGCAGTAAGTTGTTCTGCCACTACCTTTTCTATGACTTTCGACACTGCTGGAAGGATACTGATGGGGCGGTACTTACAGGCCTCCTGATCATTGCCAGATTTATGAACTGGAGTCACTATAGCTGTTTTAAAGGTGCTGGGGAAAATGCCTTCCTTTATAGATTGATTAATTATTGTAGTTAGTGGTGGAATGACAGTATCTTTATACAGCTTTAAAAAAGCAGTGTCCAAGCAATATATATCCTTGGCCTTGCTATTTGACAGGTTCGATAGGATTTTATCAACTTTTGCCTCAGTTATTATGTGCAGGTCAAATACAGGCCCTTCATAGGTAACTGGATGTGGAGGGTCTATTACTGGATACATCAGGCTAAGTTGTTGCACAGAATTTAAAAAATAGTCATTAAAATGAGTAGCAACAGCTTGGCTATCATTTACTATTGAGCCATTTACCTTCAGCTGAATGCTCTCATGTATCTTTTTTTCCTTCCCAAGTAATTTATCAATGCAATTCCATAGTTTTTTGTTGTTACCTTTGGCATCCCTAATGAGATCCAAATAAAACATTGCTCTAGCCACTCTAAGTTGCTGTGTAACTTTGTTTCTTAAACTTTTAAAAATCAGATAATCAGTATTAAGTCGAGATTTTAAAAACTTTTTTAGAGCGGCATCCCTCTTTTTCATTATGTCCCATAAATGGTTATTGAACCAGGGAAGGTTGTGTTTATTGTTCTGTTTCTTAGATCTTGTTTTTGTATATCTTAGAACAATAGCCTTAAAGGCCATCATTAAATCAGAACCAGCCTGTTCACAGGATTTGTTATCCACTATACCAGACCATCTTGTTTCCTTTATCTCTTTACCCATATACGCCAGATCTTTCTTTGATATGAAAGATGTACTAGAATTATTTTTTGTGATATGTTGATTCCGAAAACGTGACTTAGTTAGCTTCCTGGCTACCAATGTCAAATTATGATCTGATAAACCGGTGATCAAGTTATAGGTTTTAGCAATCCTGTCCGGTTTATTTGTAAATATAAGGTCTATAAGAGTTTGAGAGGACTTTGTTAATCTTGTGGGTTTACTTATCATTTGAGTCATCTGAAACATTTCCATTACATCCTTGAGCTTTTTCCTACGCACTTTATCGAGCCAATTTAAATTAAAATCTCCCATGAGTATCATTTCACCCCCTGCATACTGTTTAAGGACATCAGATATGTAATTAAAAAAGTCATTTGTAGCGGTTGGGGGTCGGTAAACAACAAACACAACAAAAGACATTTGAGGGGATAATGTTATTTTTACCCCTGCACATTCTAGGTTGCTTGCGGGCAGTTGTACCTGCTCGCTTTGCAGAGTGTCTTTCACATAAATCAAAACCCCACCCCCTTTCCCCGTAGTTCTATCACGTCTGTATACATTATAACCAGGGACACTAAAAACAGATTGAAGAGTTGTAGGCGTCAGCCAAGTTTCAGTAAGACACAGGTAATCAATGTTTGAGTCCATTAGTAGATGTTGGAGTTAGAAGATGTTTCACCTCTCATCCGAAAGGCTTCCTCAGTTCTGTCTGACTAATAGGGAGTATCAGGTATTTATCCTCTCATGGATGAAAAGCAATCCTAAGGTGTCGTTGAGTCATCCTGTTGGTGTGGGTCACTGGGGGCTGGGTGTGAACGGCCTCGAGAGTCGTTGGGGTGATCAATGAATTGTTGGTTCTCTCTGTCCTCCTGTGAGTCACTGAAAACAGCTGGGTTTTGGTGTGCATTCAGTTGTCTGGGAAGTGTGCCAAGGACTGCATTGTATTTGTTAGAAACAACTAGAAAAGGACCAAGCCATCAACCGATCTCTGTATTACAGATTGTACCCTGGGGAAGCCGTTCCTCTCATATACAGACTCCCCAAGTTTCACAAGGAAGGAGTTCCACTCAGATCTATCATCAGCAGTATAAACTCGGTCACCTATAACATTGCCAAACACCTAGCCACCATCCTGGCTCCTCTTGTTGGAAACATGCCACATCACGTTAAAAACTCCCAAGATTTTGCTACTAAAGTTGCAGACCTCAAACTAGACTCAGATGAAACCATGGTTTCCTATGATGTCACTTCTCTATTCACCTGCATTCCCACCACAGAAGCAGTTGAATTTGTTAGAAAATGACTCCTTCAAGACAGCACTTTACTGGATAGAACGAACCTCACCAAGGACCAGATTTGCACCCTGCTTGACCTCTGCCTGACCACCACCTATTTCCAGTTTAATGAAAGTTTCTACAGACAGAAGCATGGATGCGCCATGGGCTCACCGGTGTCCCCTATTGTGGCCAATCTATACATGGAGGAAGTGGAACATAAAGCTTTGACCACTTTTTCAGGAGTTGCTCCCAGCCACTGGTTCAGATATGTGGATGACACCTGGGTAAAAACAAAACCCATGAGGTGGAAGCCTTCTCTAAGCACATCAATGCAGTGGATATCAACATCAATTTCACTCGGGAGGACATCAGTGGGAATAATCTAGCCTTCTTGAATTGTGATGTATACATTAGACAAGACAGAAGCCTTAGCATTGAGGTCTACCGGAAACCCAAACACACAGACCAGTACCTACTCTTCGACTCACACCACCCACTGGAACACAAATTAGGGGTCATTAGGACCTTGCAACACAGGGCTCAGAACATTCCTACAGTGGTAGAGGGAAAAGAGAAGGAGCAGAATCACATCAAGCAAGGAAGAGAAGGAGCAAAATCACATCAAAATCACTTCAGAACTGTGGGTATCCCAACTGGGCTTTCTTCAAGAGCAGAAAAAGGAATGTAATGGACAAGGAGGATAACAGGAACAAACGCAAGAACATTGTCATTCCTTACATTTCTGGTCTATCTGAGAAACTCAGGAGGATCTTCTACAAACACAACATTCTGGTACATTTCAGACCCAGTAACACCCTGAAGCAGAAACTGGTCCACCCTAAGGACAGAATAGCCAGACACAAACAGGACAACGCAGCGTATGCAATTCAGTGCAGTGAGGAATGCACGGACTCGTATATTGGGGGAACAAAACAACCGCTTCACAGGTGCATGGCTCAACACAGGACAGCCAGTTCCTCAGGCCAGGACTCTGCTGTCTATCTTCATCTTAACAACAAAGGACATTCATTTCAGGATTGCAACGTACGCATTTTAGCCAGAGAGGATCATTGGTATGAGCGAGGAGTTAAAGAAGCCACTTTTGTCAACCTGGAACGGCCATCACTGAACAGAGGTGGGGGTCTAAGACACCATTTATCAGCCACCTACAATGCAGTCCTTGGCACACTTCCCAGACAACTGAATGCACACCAAAACCCAGCTGTTTTCAGTGACTCACAGGAGGACAGAGAGGACCAACAATCCATTGATCACCCCAAAGACTCTCTAGGCCATTCACACCCAGCCTCCAGTGACCCACACCAACAGGATGGCTCAACGACACCTTAGGATTGCTTTTCATCCATGAGAGGATAAATACCTGATATTCCCTATTAGTCAGACAGAACTGAAGAACTGAACATAGAACTGAAGAAGCCTTTCGGATGAGAGGTGAAACATCTTCAAGAATCTTCAAGCAAGTCCAGTTGCTCTCTTTTACCACCCACAGATTATGCTGTTAGGCACTGGCGGCTCGTTAATAGGGGCGATTTGGGCGACGCACTCCCAAACAGGGAGGGAGATTTTTTTTTTTATCTACTCCTACTACCAACAGTAATGTCATTGTCCAATCAGGCTAAGGTCGCGCCTGGTGTAGCCATGCCCTTTTGGGGCGATTTCTGTCAGGTTCAGATTTGCCCCAAAATCTCCCATTGACACTAATGGTACGTACGTTTTTTTTTGAAAATCATGCTCCCAATGCATTTTCTATTAGGTTTTATGTGCTCGCACAAGCAGCGTGCTTACGTCATACGCCTGTTGCGCCGCACGTGTTGCCAGATTGGTTTTAAGTGCATTTTGGCGGGTTTTGAAAATAATTTTGGGCTGGAAAACGCAACTTGCGCGGGAAATGTGTGAACATTCTATGAAGATGGCGGCGAGTGTTGAGTGCAACAATACGATAGCGTCTCTGAAAGAAGTTCCCTTTAGTCGTCGTACCAATGAGGAGAAAACGGCAATCAAACAGCTAGGACCTCCTAGACCGAATTTAAACATCAAGCAAGTGTCTACGAAGGGGGAGAAGACCTACTCAAGAGGTTTTAACAAGAACTGGTACCACCGGAAAACTTGGCTAGCTGGCTGTGATGTAGTCAATGCTCGTTTTTGCTACCCTTGCGTTCTCTTCCACCCAGGAAGTAGCACAGCAGACGGTACAGTGATATCTGATATTTGAATTTACTAGGCAAAAGTTGTTTTTGTGTGTGTGTGTGTGTTTTACCAATGGCAGTTTAACATTGCCATGTTTTTGTTTTACCAATGGCAGTTTAACATTGCCATGCTTGGAATATTTCAGTAGCCTCAAGTTCTCTCTGACTTGGTGTAAATTAAGCATATTTTCAGTTTTTATATATTGTACAGTATATGTGTTCATTGGAGCCAGCAGCACCTTACCTTTTTTCCAGCTTGTTAAGCCAAGTTGCACTGACTACAAAACCTTGTGTAACCTTGTGTGTATATAGCTAAATAACTAAAGCCTTTTGTGTTCATTGACATGCTTGTAATACTTTAAATTTCCTTTTAAGGCATGGCTTTCTGGAGGAATTCTTGGGGAAAAAAACTGCAGAGTTTATTTAGAATTATTTGTTGTTAAAATGGTGCAATTCCATATTAAAAAAAAACACATAATTAAGCTGCACATGTTTGTTTGATGGTTATGCTTTTCTTCATTTTTTTCAAAACTTAAATAAACACTTTTGGATTTATATCCTGCCACTTTAATTGCATTCTTTAGAATTGAAGAAATTAGAATATGTTTATAATTAAGAATTTGTGTCTACTTATTATAGAATACTGGAATAATCTGAGAAAATAAATGAGTAATGTAATATTAATTGATTGTGATGCCAAATGTTTTGCTTTGAAGGCTTCACAATGAATCTTCCTTAGTTTTAGCCTGGCAAGCTTAATGTGAATATTTGACACTCGTAGGCAAAAATATTTTTGGCCGCTAGGCGGGTGGGTCTAGTTTACTAGGCTACCTTAGTTTGCCACCTTTAACTTGTTTAGTGTTCCCACCTAGTGGAGAGGAGAGATATTATCTATATTGATATCTGAATTTACCAGGCAAAAACAAGTTCGGCCAATTGATTTGCTGCCTAGGTCAATTTACTTCAGTCCTGTGGACATTTACGGTCCATGTAGACATAACGGGGGAAAATTGCCCCCCCTGAAAAAAAATTCAGGAGCTGCCACTGCTGTTAGGCTACATTTAGTGGAATTATTTATGGAACTGACCAACATTTCTAATCTTATCATTTAATTTACAGCGGATTAGGTCAGTGTCAAATATTTAGACCTTCACAATGACAATGATCTCAAATCCCAGGGGTCAAAGGATAAATATCTGAGATACCAACCTCACAACCTCTTGATTCTGAGTTCTAAGATGTTACACCAGCGCTGACTGATTGCCTTAACCCTTTGATGCAAAACATGGGTCAAAAGTGACCCGGCTGAGTTTTTATCTTCTATATCTTTGCAATAAATTAATTCCATCATTCAGTATTCAAGGTATTCCTCAATTAACTTGTTTTTAATCATCATACATCCTTATTTTATTTTTCCTTTCTTACTTTTTGAATAAAAACCCTTTTTGTATCACTACCCTTCTAATGCACAACATGGGTCAAAAACGACCTGCATTCATTTTCCAGGTTATTTCATGTATGGCTGAGTGTTTCTATGATCTACTTTTGAAATAAATTCATTTTGTCATTTACTTTTCCAAATATGCAGTAAATATCTTCTTTTTGTTTAGCACAAATCATCATTTTTATTTTTCCTTTCTTAAGTTATGAACAAGCACAGCTTTTGTAATTCTACATCAAGTTTACACACATGGGTCAGAACCGACCCGCATGCATTTACTCCAGCGTTTGGTGGGAACTGTGAATTGTGCTTGTGTCAGACATTTCACAGCTCAGCACAGCACCCTTTGCCCATCTAATACATGTAAGGAATGTTTTTCAATTGTTCTAACATTACCTTAGAAAAAAATTATGTTTAGGTTACCTTGAGAGTGAGTAGATTACTTGTCAGAAAGTTACGAGTAATTACTATTAGCTACCGAGCTGCTGACATATTCTACTTTAGTTAGCTAATTTTATTGTCGTTGGCTTAGCTAACTACATAGTTAATAAATAAATAACTGGCCCCATTCACTGCTAAAGTAATTACTTGAAACAAATTATTATTATAGTATTAAGACATTTAATTTTAAATCACACTTGAATGACCCATGTGTAGTAATATAAAAAGTATTTTTGTTCATAAAGTAGGAAAGAAAAAAATTAAATTAATGATTTGTGGTAATTAAAAACAAGATATTTAAAGAATACTTGGAATATTCAATCATAAAATAAATTGATTTCAAAAGATAGAGCAAAGAAAAACTCAGTCAGCATGAAATAACCTGGAAAATGAATGCGGGTCATTTTTGACCCATGTTGTGCATTAGAAGGGGTGTGCATATGTTTTGCATCAAAGGGTTAAAGACTCTCAGTGTTATCCCCACTGAAATCCAGCAACAGAGACAATGAAGCGATCAGGAAAATCAATATCTTATTCAGCCAAGGGAAAAAAAATCAGTGAGGCTTCTCTCGCTAGAGACTAAAATCAATGATGCACCATTTTACTCTGTATCCTGCAACATGATACACTTTAATAATGGCAGAACACACATAGGCTACTGTTAGAGTGCAGTGGTGACTGATGGAGTTACTGTTACCACCCGCAAGCTGATTATTTCTCTGTAACTGCATATCACCGTGTTTTATTTTTCTTAAATCAGCATTTTGAGATTAAAGAAAAAAAGTGGAGGCTGATGATGGAACTAGAGAACAGGAACTAACTTGGCTCACAGATGTTCCACATCATCACATGTTACTGTAGATTTTTAAAAAATAAAAGGTTGTTTTTAAAGTAAATAAATAAAAAAAAAGCAATAGTGTGTAAATTGCTGGGAAGTAAGAGGAATAAAACACTTGCGGGTCGTGCTGTTAGAGGACAATAATCCACTTCATGGTGATGACAGTAACACCACCCCATCACCATCCCATTACTTATTATTTTCCCACAAACCACTGATTTATTAATTGTTGTTGTTGTTGTTGTTGTTGTTGTTTTCTGCCACCCTGACTTTCCAACTTTTCACACATTCCTGTATATTTTTATTTCATTAGAATATTGTTTAATCTCCATGCTTTAATCAAGCACATTGCAGTAAAATTAATTCAGGCAGTTATTTCCTTCAGGGTCGCAGGCGAGCTGGAGCCTATCCCAGCTGACTACGGGTGAAAGGCGGGGTACACCCTGGACAAGTCGCCAGGTCATCACAGGGCTGACACATAGACACAAACAACCATTCACACTCACATTCACACCTACGCTCAATTTAGAGTCACCAGTTAACCTAACCTGCATGTCTTTGGACTGTGGGGGAAACCGGAGCACCCGGAGGAAACCCACGCGGACACGGGGAGAACATGCAAACTCCGCACAGAAAGGCCCTCGCTGGCCACGGGGCTCGAACCCGGACCTTCTTGCTGTGAGGCAACAGCGCTAACCACTACGCCACTAGCCTGGCAAGCCAGACTAAATATAAAAAATATTTTTGGCCGCTAGACGGTGGGGTCTAGTTTACTAGGCTACTACACCACCATGCCGCCCGCACTTTAAAATGACACATTTATTTTTACATGATTCTTTTCCACAATTCACTTTTCAACTCTGATTCATTTCCACTTGATTCATTTATTTTCCACATGATTCACCTTTCTACTCTGATTCTTTTCCCACATCATTATTCATTTTTACACATGATCACGTATTGTTCCCATGACATCACGTGTTGACATCACCAGCACACGTTTCAAACATTCCTCCACTGTCCTCGCTGTCCTCGATCTTCTCTGAAATCCTGGAAGATCCTGTAACGACGGAGGGGACATACTGTCTGTGTCTTCAGCTGTCCTTCACACCTCCTTCACTCCTCACCATGGTGATGAAAGAATTCACTTATCATCCACTATTTGTGGCCAGTTAATGGATGCTCGGAGAGCTGGGGGACGTGTAAAGACGTCTGATTATAGATTGAGTTCCTCATGAGGAGACGTGATCTTCACATTCATATCATTTCTCACGTTTCAGTGATCATGACTACTGAAAGCACACGTGTGTGTGTGTGTGAGAGAGAGAGAGAGAGAGAGAGAGAGAGAGAGAGAGAGAGAGACTTCTAAAGCAACATGAAGAGGTGATGGATTAAAAAAATTACACTCTGCTGAATTCTGATTGGTCAGAAGGTGTTGATTAATTTCCTCGGATTTTAATACCAGGTTTATATTTGCGTGCTCGTTTGGAAACGTTATCGTTTCTATAGTAACAGCTAAAGGTTGATGTGGTGAAGTTTTTTAAAGTTAGCAGACATTTCTTTAATGTTTATAGGAGCACCGGCGCGGGAACCGGGGGGGGGGGGGGGGGGGTGCGGCAGCACCCCCTGGTGGTGGACCCTCAAAACTGACATGAACATAAAACAAAACTTACGTGAAAATATATTTGTTTATTCATTTGTTTTCATTTGGCTCTGCTGATTTTATATGTCATGTTTTAGATGTAGGATGATGAGGGCTATATTTTAGTTATTTAAAAAAGGATTTAATTAAAACTTATAACTTAATATGTAGCCTAGTGGACCATCAGAATTTTTTTTTGTCGTGACGTTGACGTTCAGCTTTTCAGCGCGCGAAATTACAACAGGAAGCGAGTACGAGTCGACCGTCTGTAGAGAAATACAATGTTAGCACATTTCCAGTTTGGTATCTGCGTTGGGTGTGTTAAACCGTGTGGATTTAAGTGGAATAATTGCGAGAAGTCATATGATCAAGACAGCGTTTTAAGGTAAGGCCATTTGGTTATTAATTTTGCCCGCTGTGTCGTGTTCACTTGAGCCTATTTGGTATGCCTTGAACAAGTGCAGGTGTTGCTAGCATCGTGCTTTGAAGTTGACTCAGATGTAACTACAGTCTTAAAAAATGTTCGTTTAAAATGGTGTGTCCATGCTCATCATGTTTTACTTTTACTTTTCTTAATAGAGAGTGTGAAATACCGCTGCATCACTTTTATGAGTGCTTTTTGCAATAGAACACTAAGTTAGTGTCACTAACCCATAGTAGTAGGATGAGTGGGTTCATGGATTTCAGTCTGTTGATTGAGAGAACCATGGTGTTTGTGTTGTTCCAGCAAGAGTGTTGTTCTGTTTCATGTGTGTGTGTGTGTGTGTGTGTGTGTGTGTGTGTGTGTGTGTGTGTGTGTGTGTGTGTGTGTGCGCGTGCGACTAACTACTGTATTTGAAATGCACACTCGCTTGACTGGATCTGGGTATGTAAGGCTGTAATCGGGTGGAATCCGCGTCTCCTTCAGTTTATCCAGAGCAGATGTAAAACCTGCGACTGTTAAACCACAGCTGTGCGCTTCTGCTTCTAAAATAACCTGTCCTTCGTAATCGTGTTAACTGAGAATTGTCATTGACAGACAGGCTTCAGATTCTTCCGTCATCACTCAAAAAAAAAAAAAAACAACGTCGTTTTTACGGATTAGGCCTATAAGTAGTAGGCAGTTTAACTGCAGTAGGCAGTTTTATTGCAATTGCAAGCTTAAAAGGATTTCGGACGCCTGATTGGTTAAAATGCAGGAAATTGCATCTAAGAAATACAAAATTTTCTGGGGGAGGACCCCCAGACCCCCCTTCAAAAAAATGTCCCAGGTCACGTCACAGCACCCCCTGCCGACAATGTCTTCCCGCGCCGCTGTATAGGAGGAGTCTCCAGGGTCAGAGGGAAAGCTGGAACCCTGTTTCCTGAGATCTTCAGGACAGAGTTTATGCTTTGCCATTAAAAAATGAGAGGCTTGTGAGGGAACAACTGTTTATCGCTGCTATAATGGGTGTGAACTTGTTTCTCAGACTTTCCACAAGAACCACAAACAGACAGCAAGTACGAGTGCAACATGTCATTTTTTAATAAACAAAACTTGTAATCGGTGGTAACCATCTGTTGTGTAAGAGGAATAAAACACTGGAACAGGAGAATACATCAACGTTGGTGCGGTAACTGTAACTCTGCTCCATCACACCGCACCGTTGTTGATTATTTTCCTATAACAGCATGACACTGAGTGTTTTATTAACAAATAAGTCAGGAATAAAACATTTGGTGAGACACTATGGAGAGGTTTTTGAGTGAATTGATATTAATACTTGATCTTGAGATTTTTCAATTGTTTATTGTTTCTGTAATGGCGGGACACGGTGATGCGTTTCCGTTTTCCGCGATTCGCCGTGTTAAAGTTTCAGGTTTTACTTTCTTGTTGAACCTTCCAATATTATTTCTCTTTCTTTTTACTTTTTAATTGTTAACAATTAATCAAGTGATGACACCACGACACGACACAAAACCCAGGATGAGGAAGAAACAGTGAGTCGGATATCCGGGGGGGGCACACATTCGATCCGTTCCTGTAGCGTATGGAACGGATGGGAATCGGGTTTGGAATGAATGTATTTATTTATTTAAGTATTGGAAATGTTGACCTACAGTATGAAGACTTGACTGTAATTTTTGTTGGATTGCTAAATACTTTAATATTACGCAATACTAGAAATGACACACTCCCATTTTTTTCTTTTAAAACACTGATACAAGCTTCTTATTAAAATTATTTTTATTTTAACTGAAACACTTCACATGTTAAACTCTTTCACACACAAATCCCTCACAGTGTAAATATAATAAATATTTAAATAATAAAGTATAAATCTAATCAATCCTAACAAAAGGGAAAAAAAATAAGATGATGATTCCGGTTTCTAAAATAAATTTCTTTAACAAATCAAATTCCAATCTTCACCCTTTATTTTTACAAGATCTGATCTCTGATGTTTTCTGATCTCGTGTTTCTCACTGGGTGTCGAGCTGTAGATTTGTGTAAGTATTTATTTTTCATCACTTGAGGAGAAAAGAAATCATTTTAAAAGCTTGTAGTTTTTATATTTGATGGATATCAGTACTGGTATCAGTGATACTCGCGGTTTCAGTATCGATATCGATATCAGAAAAGAAAAATCTGTTATCGTGTCATCTCAAATAATAAACGAAATAATGAAACACATCTCTCTGATATTCTCTCCACTACAGGAAGAAAAGGATCGAAAGCTGGAGCCCAGACAGGTAACGACTTCAACCTGCTCACAAAATATTCATAAATAAATAAACAAATAAATAAACACACACACACATATATCAGTGTGGCCGAGTCTGAGAGCTGACACTGATTCTTATTGCACTTCTGTTTAAAAAAAAAACAAAAACTCTTTTTACACAACAACCTGCTGTTTTTAGATGTCTAAAAATGGACGTCAGAGGGTCAGAGGGAAATGGATAGATTGGTTCAAGTTTTTTTGCTTGGAAGGATATAGTAACTCATAATCACTCTTTACAACCGTGGTGATCAGAAAAGCATCACCTGCAACATCAGAAGAACACATTGGGTTCCACTCCTGCAGCCAAGAACATGGATCTTACAATCAACAACAAGTTCTTATTAAAGTGGCCGGTGAGTGTATAAACAAAATCCAAAAATTGTCCATGTAATTTACATGTAGTTAGTTTTTTACCAAGAAAATAGGCTACCTTTGTACAAAGGGGGCATTTAGCCCCAGTGGTGTGGAAAACCAACTCCCAATGTGGAGTACAATGCCCCCAGTCTGACAAAGCAATTCACTCTGTACATTAATAGCAAAATCACAAGATTTCCTAGCCTACATAAGCTAACACTAGCTCACTGGTGCTAACTTTATACGGTACTACGGGTACCGATTCCGTAGTGGGGCAACAATCAGCCACCTGCTCTACATGGATGACATCAAGCTGTATGCCAGGAACGAGCGAGAAATAGACTCGCTGATCCACACCACCCGGATCTACAGCGATGACATAGGGATGTCATTCGGATTGGACAAGTGTGGCCGGATGGTCTCAAAGAGAGGCAAGATGATCTGGACTGAGGGGATTGACCTACCAGAGGGCAACATAGGTGATATCCAAGACAGCTACAAGTACCTTGGCATCCCACAGGCTAATGGAAACCATGAAGAGGCCACAAGGAAGTCAACCACAGCCAAATACCTCCAGAGAGTAAGGCAGGTCCTGAAAAGTCAGCTGAATGGTAAGAACAAGGTCTGAGCCATCAACATGTACGCACTACCAGTCATCAGATACCCCGCTGGTATCATAAACTGGCCAAAGGAGGAGATAGAAGCCACAGATATCAAGACTAGAAAGCTCCTCACCATGCATGGAGGGTTCCACCCCAAGTCCAGCACCCAGAGACTATACACTAAGCGGAAAGAGGGAGGCCGAGGGCTAGTGAGCTTCAAGACCACGGTCCAGGATGAAACATCGAAAATCCGAGAATACATCAGAAAGATGGCCCCAAAGGATGAACTGCTAAGTGAATGTCTCAGGCAGCAGAACCCTGATGAGAGTGCAGAGGAGGAGGAGGAACAGACAACCTGGAGGGACAAACCCCTACATGGCATGTACCACCGTCACATAGAGGAAGTGGCTGATATCAAGAAATCATACCAGTGGCTGGATAATGCAGGACTGACAGACAGTACAGAGGCACTAATCATGGCAGCGCAAGAACAGGCCATAAGCACAAGAGCCATAGAGGCCAGGATCTACCAGAGTAGATCAGACCCAAGAAGCCCCTGAAACAGTCCAGCACATAGTAGCAGGGTGTAAGATGCTAGCTGGATCAGCGTTCATGGAGAGGCACAACCAAGTGGCTGGGATAGTATACAGGAACATCTGCAACCAGTATGGAATAGAAGTACCCAAGTCCCAATGGGCCATACCACTGAAGGTGGCTGAGAACAACAGGGCCAAGGTTCTGTGGGACTTCAGCTTCCAGACTGACAAACAGATCCTGGCTAACCAACCGGACATAGTGGTGGTGGACAAAGAGCAGAAGAGGGTGGTGGTGATAGATGTGGCGATCCCAGCTGACGCCAACATCAGGAAGAAGGAACATGAGAAACTTGAGAAGTATCAAGGGTTGAAAGAGCAGCTGGAACGGATGTGGAAGGTCAAGGGTTGCATGGTCCCCGTGGTAGTGGGGGCACTTGGGGCAGTAACCTCCAAACTGGGAGAGTGGCTCCAGCAAATCCCAGGAACAAAATCTGAAGCCTCAGTCCAGAAGAGCGCACTACTAGGAACATCGAAGATACTGCGCAGAACCCTCAAACTCCCAGGCTTCTGGTAGAGGACCCGAGCTTGAGGATGACATGGATACCACCACCCCCCACCCCCCCGGGGGTGAGAAGGAGATTATATATACAGTGGTGCTTGAAAGTTTGTGAACCCTTTAGAATTTTCTATATTTCTGCATAAATATGATCTAAAACATCATCAGATTTTCACACAAGTCCTAAAAGGAGATAAAGAGAACCCAGTTAAACAAATGAGACAAAAATATTATACTTGGTCATTTATTTATTGAGGAAAATGATCCAATATTACATATCTGTGAGTGGCAAAAGTATGTGAACCTTTGCTTTCAGTATCTGGTGTGACCCCCTTGTGCAGCAATAACTGCAACTAAACGTTTGCGGTAACTGTTGATCAGTCCTGCACACCAGCTTGGAGGAATTTTAGCCCGTTCCTCCATACAGAACAGCTTCAACTCTGGGATGTTGGTGGGTTTCCTCACATGAACTGCTCGCTTCAGGTCCTTCCACAACATTTCGATTGGATTAAGGTCAGGACTTTGACTTGGCCATTCCAAAACATTAACTTTATTCTTCTTTAACCATTCTTTGGTAGAACGACTTGTGTGCTTAGGGCCGTTGTCTTGCTGCATGACCCACCTTCTCTTGAGATTCAGTTCATGGACAGATGTCCTGATATTTTCCTTTAGAATTCGCTGGTATAATTCAGAATTCATTGTTCCATCAATGATGGCAAGCTGTCCTGGCCCAGATGCAGCAAAACAGGCCCAAACCATGATACTACCATCACCATGTTTCACAGATGGGATAAGGTTCTTATGCTGGAATGCAGTGTTTTCCTTTCTCCGAACATAATGCTTCTCATTTAAACCAAAAAGTTCTATTTTGGTCTCATCCATCCACAAAACATTTTTCCAATAGCCTTCTGGCTTGTCCATGTGATCTTTAGCAAACTGCAGACGAGCAGCAATGTTCTTTTTGGAGAGCAGTGGCTTTCTCCTTGCAACCCTGCCATGTACACCATTGTTGTTCAGTGTTCTCCTGATGGTGGACTCATGAACATGAACATTAGCCAATGTGAGAAAGGCCTTAAGTTGCTTAGAAGTTACCCTGGGGTCCTTTGTGACTGCGCCAACTATTACATGCCTTGCTCTTGGCATGATCTTTGTTGGTCGACCACTCCTGGGGAGGGTAACAATGGTCTTGAATTTCCTCCATTTGTACACAATCTGTCTGACTGTGGATTGGTGGAGTCCAAACTCTTTAGAGATGGTTTTGTAACCTTTTCCAACCTGATGAGCATCAACAACATTTTTTCTGAGGTCCTCAGAAATCTCCTTTGTTTGTGCCATGATACACTTCCACAAACATGTGTTGTGAAGATCAGACTTTGATAGATCCCTGTTCTTTAAATAAAACAGGGTGCCCACTCACACCTGATTGTCGTCCCATTGATTGAAAACACCTGACTCTAATTTCACCTTTAAATTAACTGCTAATCCTAGAGCTTCACATACTTTTGCCACTCACAGATATGTAATATTGGATCATTTTCCTCAATAAATAAATCTCATCTCATTATCTCTAGCCGCTTTATCCTTCTACAGGGTCGCAGGCAAGCTGGAGCCTATCCCAGCTGACTACGGGCGAAAGGCAGGGTACACCCTGGACAAGTCGCCAGGTCATCACAGGGCTGACACATAGACACAGACAACCATTCACACTCACATTCACACCTACGCTCAATTTAGAGTCACCAGTTAACCTAACCTGCATGTCTTTGGACTGTGGGGGAAACCGGAGCACCCGGAGGAAACCCACGCGGACACGCGGACAACATGCAAACTCCACACAGAAAGGCCCCACGGGGCTCGAACCCAGGACCTTCTTGCTGTGAGGCGACAGCGCTAACCACTACACCACCGTGCCACCCCTCAATAAATAAATGACCAAGTATAATATTTTTGTCTCATTTGTTTAACTGGGTTCTCTTTATCTACTTTTAGGACTTGTGTGAAAATCTGATGTTGTTTTAGGTCATATTTATGCAGAAATATAGAAAATTCTAAAGGGTTCACAAACTTTCAAGCACCACTGTATATATATATATATATATATATATATATATATATATATATATATATATATAATCTCATTATCTGTAGCCACTTTATCCTGTTCTACAGGGTCGCAGGCGAGCTGGATCCTATCCCAGCTGACTATGGGCGAAAGGCGGGGTACACCCTGGACAAGTCGCCAGGTCATCACAGGGCTGACACATAGACACAGACAACCATTCACACTCACATTCACACCTACGCTCAATTTAGAGTCACCAGTTAACCTAACCTGCATGTCTTTGGACTGTGGGGGAAACCGGAGCACCCGCAGGAAACCCACGCAGACACGGGGAGAACATGCAAACTCCACACAGAAAGGCCCTCGCCGGCCCCGGGGCTCGAACCCGGACCTTCTTGCTGTGAGGCGACAGCGCTAACCACTACACCACCGGGCCGCCCTTATAATATATATATATATATATATATGAGTGATTCCACGCTTATGGGTACTGAAATGGGGACATGAACTTATTTTTAAAAATTCACCTAAAACCATTTCTTTTTTTACCATCAGGTCACAAAACATGTAATCTTTAATGAATGATATGTTAAAAGATAACTTTAATTTTCTGAGATGTAATAAAAACATATTTATATGCCAAAGTCGGAACGTAACAGAAGTGTTGTGGACATATATATTCTCAATTTTAACAATGTAGAATTACTTTTTGAAACATAGGAAGGTGATGTTTTAGCAAATATAATTAATAAACATGTGTAGTAGAATAAACATACACATTCTTTCAATAAGATTAACATGGTATATAGCTAGATTGTAATTAATTTGTAACAGACGCGAGATGGACAATCGTAACAGAAGTAATGTAACAGACATCATTTTGGAACTCATAGGCTTGACTTTGGCATATAAATATGTTTTTATTACATCTCAGAAAATTAAAGTTATCTTTTAACATATCATTCATTAAAGATTACATGTTTTGTGACCTGATGGTAAAAAAAGAAATGGTTTTAGGTGAATAAGTTCATGTCCCCATTTCAGTACCCATAAGCGTGGCATCATATATATATATATATATATATATATATATATATATATATATATATATATATATATATATATTTTTTTTTTTTTTTTTTTTTTTAATGTTAGATTCCAATATTTTGACTCAACTTCCTGGTCAACATTCAGTGAAAACAATACAAACCCTGTGGGTTGTTCCCCCCTCCCTCCCCCCAGTAATAAGATGAAATCATCAATGAACATTTGATAACTTCAACAAAACAGGCTTCATGTTAAACTATAATGAATTTCTTGGTTATAGTTTGTGACAGTTGTCCTGGTTCCTCTCAAGGTTTCTTCCTCATGTTGTCTGAGAGAGTTTTTCCTCACCACCATCACGGCTTGATCATCAGAGATAAATGCATTTGTTAATACATTACGTATGTAACTTATTATTATTAGGGATAAAATTAGTTCATATGTTTAATGTCTATATTTTTCTGTAAAGCTGCTTTGTGATGATGTCTGTTGTTAAAAGCACTGTACAAATAAACTGACTTGACTTGAAATACTTCTCCAATGTAAGCTTTTTGATGGACATGCATATTTCACTGTTGCAAACATAATCCAACAAAACAACAAAAACGCAACTTAACTTGACTTCATCTAATGGTTAGGGTTTTGATAAAACAGGTTTGTTTTCACACTTTGTTTAACTTATAGATACAGCTGTGACATAACTGTGAAAGAAAGAAAGAAAGAAAGAAAGAAAGAAAGAAAGAAAGAAAGAAAGAAAGAAAGAAAGAAAGAAAGAAAGAAAGAAAGAAAGAAAGAATAATTTGCTCAAATGAAATTATTCCAGGCACGGTGGTGTAGTGGTTCACACTGTCGCCTCACAGCAAGAAGGTCCGGGTTCGAGCCCCGTGGCCGGCGAGGGCCTTTCTGTGCGGAGTTTGCATGTTCTCCCCGTGTCCGCGTGGGTTTCCTCCGGGTGCTCTGGTTTCCCCCACAGTCCAAAGACATGCAGGTTAGGTTAACTGGTGACTCTAAATTGAGCGTAGGTGTGAATGTGAGTGTGAATGGTTGTCTGTGTCTATGTGTCAGCCCTGTGATGACCTGGCGGGATACGATCCAGCTTGCCTGCGGTCCTGTAAACAGGATAAGCGGCTACAGATAATGGATGGATGGATGGAAATTATTCCAATGAAGACTTGATAGAACAGCATATGACTTAATAATATAGTAATAAATGATAACTATAAATATATAATAACATAAAATCCAATGTCCAGGAACATCAGTCTAGCAGATTTGGGATTAGAACATAACTCTGATTATGGATCTTTTGTTGTTGTTGTTCTGTAATTACAAAATATTTAATTTTATTTAATATTTAATACAAACTAAATATTTAGGATCAACCGTAAATTGCATGAGGGAATTAATTTTATTCATTCTATTAATTCATGTTTTCTACACCCTGCATAGCGCACTAATAGTCAAAAGCCATTCGCCGCCACTTCCGGAATCTTCAGGAAGTAATACGATACGTCATGACGTAACTTCCTGCGCACGCACCGGCAAAATGGCTCCGAAGGGATGTTTATCCTTTGTCGTGGTTGTTTTAACGACTCTTATAGGGTTTAATACAGAATTTGGGGACTGTAATAATGCCAGAAGGGTGAGTGAGTGTTTAATAAAATAAACTGTGGATTAAATCGTTATATATTTTTTGAAACAAACCGGATATTTATCAGCGAAATCCGGAATCTCAGTCTGTGCTGCTAGTCGGCTAACGTTAGCCGTTTAACGTCTTTATTTATGTCCGGTTGGAATTCTGCATTTTTAAGGGAAAATAATTTCAGCTTGGTGTCCAAATGTAAAGTAATAAATTATTCTCATGCCTTATTAATCTTATTTAATTAATATAATGCCATAGATAATCACTGATACGGATGTGACGTTTATGTCTCATCACATGAATGAGGTAATCTGGTCACGTGACCAAAATCCTACTTTAATATTTGTATTTTAATGTTACTTTACACATTAATTAAGAAATAAAACACTCGGTTATCACCATAATAAAGTCGCATTACCCTAAAATAGCATGTCCCAATGTGTTTCATTCCTCTAATGCCACTTTTTGTCCATTTATAGTCGCATTTAATGTTAAAACATGCCAGTTCCTGTTCTCACTTGTGTTCTAGCCTGTGTTATAAACAGCTGTTCCTTCAGCAGCCTCTTTTTCCTTTTCACGCAGCACATAAAGCACAGAGAAACTGCAAAAAGTGTAAACTCTGCTCTGCTGAAGTTGTCAGAAAATAAATCGCTGTTACTGGAGACTCTGTCCATAAATGTTCAATAAAACGTCACAATCATCAGTGGGTTTTTTTTATAAGTTTATGAGGAATGTCTGCAGTTGAGTCTCTGTGAATGAACTGTTACTATGGAAATGATGGCACTGAACACTAAGAGGAATGTATGATGGTGTTGAATGTGTGCAGGGGCCTGACGGCGGGGTGGAATCGGACTTCACTGGGTTCTCGGTGCCACTGGAGCACTCTTTCGAAGTGGGTGAGTTTAGGTTTGGGTTTCGGTCACAATCTGACAGAGATTGAGGATTCTGGGTAAATATTATCACATCTGGTAGGAGAAAGTTATTTGATGAAATTGTGACCGGGATGAAAAGTGATGAGAAGGAAGCCATCTGAGATTCCAGTGTAATACAGGATTCATTATGTTAGGACGAAAAGTTGCTCAGGTACAGGTTTAATAACGTTCACACACACACAATGTGATATTTAATGCATTTTTTTTTCCTTTTTGTCGTCTCAGGTGACGTGCCCAGGTTTCGGACTCGCGGCACGATCCAGCTGAAGGCCGGGAGAGAGAACAGTGTGGCTCTGTCTCAGATGGAGCTCTCGGAGAAGGACAGGAGTTTACTCAAGGTGATCACAGAGATGCTGCTCACAACTAAGGGTGGAGTGATATAATATTTTTTGTCATATCACAATTCTCAAAAACAGTCTCGCAGTGCTGTCTACAATATCACACAGCAATACATTCTGGGAAAGAAAAAACAAACCTGAGTGTGTGTGTGTGTGTGTGTGTGTGTGTGTGTGTGAGAGATCAGGACGTAGCAGCTGTAGACGGTCTGTACAGGATCCGAGTTCCCCGCGTGTCTCTGCAGTCAGACAGACAGTCAGACGGCCACCTGAGTGCCTTCGTCAGAGCCGTAAGTCTGAGCAGTAATTATAATAATTTGCAGCTGAGTGCAAAAGTTTGTGCCCCTTAAAGTTTAAATTCCTATTTTAATAAACAAAATAATGAATAATACTTATTTGCTTGTTTATTAATATATCAATGTATTATTATTGTGTTTAAAATTATATCCATGTAAAATGTTATTTGTGGATTTTTATTTATTTATTTTCAAATCTTCTGCCTCCTGCTGTTTATTTTATCTTTGAGTTTAAATTTTTATTTTAATACATTTTGTCATTTTCCCCTTAATTTTAGGTGAATTTTCCTTTTTTTGTTCTGCCCTTTTTCCTCATTTTTCTTTTCTCTTTCTATAATTATGTACAGTTGAGTGCAAAAGTTTGTACCCCTTGCCTATGATATTTTTTATTTATGACAAACTTTTTGTCGTTTATTTGTTTTCTCGTCTCGTCTTCTTCCACTTTATCCAGGACCGGGTCGCGGAGGCAGCAGTCTTAGCATGGAAGCCCAAACTTCCCTTTCCCCAGACACCTCGGCCAGCTCCTCAGGAAGAACACTGAGGCGTTCCCAGGCCAGCCGAGAGACATAGTCCCTCCAGCATGTCCTGGGTCTTCCCCGGGGCCTCCTCCCGGGGGGACATGCCTGGAACACCTCCCCAGGGAGGCGTCCAGGAGGCATCCGAAAAAGATGCCCGAGCCACCTCAGCTGATTCCTCTCAATGTGGAGGAGCAGCGGCTCTACTCCGAGCTCCTCCCGAGTGACTGTGCTTCTCACTCTATCTCTAAGGGAGCGCCCAGCCACCCTGCGAAGGAAACTCATTTCGGCCGCTTGTATCCGCGATCTTGTTCTTTCGGTCATTACCCAAAGCTCATGACCATAGGTGAGAGTCGGAACGTAGATCGACCGGTAAATTGAGAGCTTCGCCTTTTGGCTCAGCTCCTTCTTCACCACGACGGACCGGTAAAGCGACCACATCACTGCGGAGGCTGCACCGATCCACCTGTCAAGCTCACGCTCCATCCTTCCCTCACTCATCAACAAGATCCCGAGATACTTAAACTCCTCCACTTGAGGCAGGACTTCTCCACCAACCTGGAGAGGGCAAGCCACCCTTTTCCGGTCGAGAACCATGGCCTCGGACTTGGAGGTGCTGATTCTCATCCCAGCCGCTTCACACTCGACTGCAAACCACCCCAGTGCATGCTGAAGGTCCTGGTTTGAAGAAGCCAACAGGACAACATCATCCGCAAAAAGCAGAGATGAAATCCTGTGGTTCCCAAACAGGATTCCTTCCGGCCCCTGGCTGCGCCTAGAAATTCTGTCCATAAAAATTATGAACAGAACCGGTGACAAAGGGCAGCCCTGCCGGAGTCCAACATGCACCGGGAACAGGTCTGACTTACTGCCGGCAATGCGAACCAAATTCTTACTCCGTTCGTTCAGGGACCGGACAGCCCTTAGCAAAGAGCCCCGAACCCTATACTCCCGAAGCACCCCCCACAGAAAACCACAGGAGACACGGTCGAATGCGTTCTCCAGATCCACAAAGCACATGTGGACTGGTTGGGCAAACTCCCATGAACCCTCGAGCACCCTATGAAGGGTATAGAGCTGGTCCAGTGTTCCGCGACCAGGACGAAAACTGCATTGTTCCTCCTGGATCCGAGGTTCGACGATCGGTCGAATTCTCCTCTCCAGTACCCTGGAGTAAACCTTCCCTGGGAGGCTGAGAAGTGTGATTTCCCCTTTAATTGGAGCACACTCTCCGGTCCCCTTTCTTAAAAAGAGGGACCACCACCCCAGTCTGCCACTCCATAGGCACTGTCCCCGACCGCCACGCGATGTTGCAGAGGCGTGTCAACCGAGACAGCCCCACAACAGCCAGAGACTTGAGATACTCAGGGCGGATCTCATCCACCCCCGGTGCCTTGCCACCGAGGAGCTTGCAAACCACCTCAGTGACTTCGGCTTGGGTAATGGACGAGTCCACCTTTGAGTCATCAGCCTCAGTCTCCTCAGTGGAAGACATGACGGTGGGATTGAGGAGATCCTCAAAGTATTCCTTCCACCGCCCGACAATGTCCCCAGTCGAGGTCAACAGCTCCCCACCCGCACTGTAAACAGTGTTGGCAGAGTACTGCTTCCCCCTCCTGAGGCGCCGGACGGTTTGCCAGAATTTCTTCGAGGCCAACCGATAGTCCTTCTCCATGGCCTCCCCGAACACCTCCCAGTTCTGAGTTTTTGCCTCCGCAACTGCCCGAGCTGCAGCACGCCTGGACTGCTGATACCCGTCAGCTGCCTCAGGAGTCCTGGAGGTCAACATGGCCCGATAGGACTCCTTCTTCAGCTTGACGGCATCCCTTACTTCCGGTGTCCACCACCGGGTTCGGGGATTGCCACTTTTCTTTTACCGTATTTTCCGGACTATACGTCGCTCCGGAGTTTAAGTCGCATCAGCCAAAAAATGCATTATGAAGACGAAAAAAACATATATATGTCGCACCGGACTATAAGTCGCACTTTTCTGAAGGGTTATTCTATCCATAGAATCTGTGATTGTATCTGATAAGCGGCGCGTGGTTACTGCGCGACTGCATTGTTTATTTAATAAACGAACAGCTGAGCAGTGATAACGCGCCCTTTGCCCTGTAAGTAGCCTAGTCTGATTATTTTAAATATCTACTACTATCTTTAATACTATCACTATCGTTATTACTAATAGCCTATATTATTATTATAACTAATATTAGTAGCCTATTACTGATGCATTAATCAGTTTGCTTTTAGAATATTTTTACCGGTAGGGCTTATTATCGCCCCATGGCTCTTTCATCTGTGTTATTAAAGCTGTAGTCATCATCGAGGAGAGTCATTCTTCATTTTTGTCGAATTTTATTTCATCAAATCAGAGGTCAAGTAGGCTATAGGTATATCATCTCCAAAGACAGGTACGGTAGTAAAAACAACCGTCTAGTGAAAAAAAAAACAACAACCACCGCTTTTAAATCCCCTACTTAAATCCTTAAAATGAGTCATTTAACTCATGTCTTGTGTGATCTGATCTCCAATGGTGAAATAAACCGGTTGTGATGAGTACAGTCTGTTATTTTAGAAGATAAATGTAATATATAATTTAATATATAGACTAATAAAAATTAATATTTTATAATATAATATCATGACATATTACTGTCTGTAACTGTTTGTCACTAAAGCGTTTTCTAAGATCATAATGTCTGATATTATTATTATTATTATTATTATTATTATTTTACACACACAATCAGCGCATGTGCGTAAAGTTATAGTAAACCATCCCCCGCCTTTTTTTTTTTTTGAGTCGCCGGACCCACCCACCTCCTGTGTTCTGGGACCTCCCACTTCACAAATTAAGCACTGCCTAAAATCACTACATAACTTATTTAAATAACTATAGGCCTATCATTAATAATAAAACACAGGTCAATCAAGTTTATCAAGCTGATGATTTCACTCCAAATCAGCAAATCCATTGAATTCCTCATCCTCAGTGTCGCTTCTGAACAACTCTGCCAACTCCAGCGGCAGATGAAGCGCCGTTTCCTCTTCTTCTGCGTGGCTGTCGTCAGACTCAGCATCAGCTCCAGTTATTCTGCGGTGAAAAAAAAAACATATATACGTCGCACCGGAGTATAAGTCGCATGGCCAGCCGAACCATGAAAAAAAGTGCGACTTATAGTCCGAAAAATACGGTATTTGTTTTCTAATTGATTTAAAACTTTTGTCCTGGATTTGATCTGAATCTGTCTTTTTATTTATTCCTTGTTTTTTTTTCTCTTTTGTTCTTTCACTGTGGCTTTACTGTTTTCTCTTTAATAATACATGCAGTGAAGTGCAAAAGTTTGTACCCCCTACATTTTTAATATTTTTTTTTACTTTTTCCCAGATCTCTTGTTGTTTATTGTATGCAACATTCTCATTCTCTTCTTTTTTTATTCCTCCCTCCTGTCTCTTTCACTTTTCTGAGTTCCAGTTATCCAAGCAGTTAAACATTTTCCAGTATAAAAGTTCACACTGAAGTGTTCCCTCGTTTTCTCTTTCAGTGCTCGCTGGTGGAGTCGCACCTGAGTGATGTCATCACGCTGCACACCGACATCAGTGGCTCGCTCATCGGCGTCTCCATAGTAACGGTGCCCGGGGCGTGTCAGGGGGCCGAGGTTGAAGACGACGTGGACCTGGAAACATTCAACACCACCATCAGTGTCATGGCGCCTGTCAACGCACCAGTGTGAGGAAACACACACAAAATAATACACGTTCCTCGTTTTAATACAAACTGATCATCTTGTGCTTGGTGCAGGGGTGTACAATTGCCCCGCCCCTATTCCTCACTCACAAAACCAAGAAAGAAAGAAATCCAGGCTTGTGGCCAAAAAAAAAAAAAATCAAAGTATTGTAACAATAAAAACATTCTACACACGCTGTCAGAATATTTGGAAAGCAGTGATGAAGAACGACTCCTCGCTGAGATCATTTTCTCTTTTAATTATTGATGTGACACCCCCCCCCCCCCCCCCCCCCCCAAAAAAAACCTGTCGAATGACCTCTGAGTGAATGTGTTTCTGTCCTCCAGCCCCGAGACGGCGCTGTTTATCGAGAGGATGGAGCAGGAACAGGACAAGAAAGGAAAACCCCAGGAGCAGAAATCCTTCTTCGCAAAATACGTGAGTGTTTGGATTTTAAAGTGTGTGTAGTGTGTGTGAGATGCCAGGAGAGGGGATGAGTCGACAACGTGGTGCTCGCACTAAACACTAATCCAACTCCAGTACGGCGTCACTGCTCACTAACTGCTCGCCTCTTCCCCGTGTCTCGATCAGGCTGTAGGATGTAGCACTTCCTGTTCATGTGGGATCATGTTTCTGATTGGCGTTTGGGGGGGATGGGATCGTTTTTGGATGTTCTGTATATCACAATTTTTTATTATTATTATTACCGGCTAGTGACCTAGTGGTAGCGTGTCCGCCTCTCGATCGGGAGATCGTGAGTTCTAGTCACGGTCGGGTCATACCAAAGACCATCATAAAAATGGTACCTACTACCATCTAGCAAGGCACACTGCAATACAGATGTGAGTGGGGAGTTAAACTCTTGTGGTTACCAGAGGACACGCCCCCCACTGTAACCCTAGCTATGTAATAGGCGAGAGGCCGAGGGCTGCGGAAACGGAGATCAGCGCCGCCCGATGCGCTACATGGCGCGGGAAAGACTTTAACTTATTATTATTATTATTATTATTATTATTAAAATTATTTAATTAATTAAAGCTTTTTTGGGAACGCATGTTTTAGGAGGGTGTTTATTTATTTATTTATTTTTTATTTATTTAAAGCTGATTTTTTGGGGGGGCACATTAAGGGTTTTTGTGTGTGAGGGTTTTTTTTGTTGTTGTTTTTAAAGCTGATTTTTGGGAACATGTCGAGGGTTTTTCTTTAAAAAGCTGATTTTTGGGAACATGTAATTTTTTAAAATTTATTAATTTATTTTTTAAACAGGTTTTTGTAACCGAATTCCAGACTCTTCCACATCCTTTGGTCTCAGATTTTCTTTGTGTGTTCCCCCTCAGCGTTCCTTCACCCTCCAAATGAACCAATCTCAAGTTGAGTTTTCTGTCAGATGTTGGCAGATGTTCTGTCAGATGTTTCTGTTGAAGGGGCGTTGGCAGACCCCTCAAAATGGTGGCTGTGAAATTTCGGCCTTTTGGACTGAACAGCACTAAGAGGAACCACCCCCTGGGGCTAATGGCTTCATTTTGAAACAGTCGATGTGTAGTTTTTATCCCAGAGATCATGATCTGTTTAGAACTCCCTCGAGGAAAAGATATTGTATGAACATATTGTGTTTTAGACCCACAGTTTTCAGGTGAGAGCTCAGAATGTGCTTCCTGTGGAAGAGTTTTGCTCTGGTGTCTGACTGAAGTTATTCTGTGATGAACTGTTCGCCCGGTGAAACCCTCCCTGCTGCTTTCTCACGCCGTTCACTAACGCTTTCTTCTAGAACTGTGGCGACAACAGGATTTTTTATTTTACTTTAATATGGAAACTGAACTCTGTGTGTGTAGGTGGTGAAGTGTGTGTGTGTGTGTGTGTGTGTGTGTGTGTGTGTGTGTGTGTGTGTGTGTGTAGGTGGTGAAGTGTGTGTGTGTGTGTGTGTGTGTGCATTTCTACTGTGCTGCTTTCCAATATTCCCAGACTCTGTGTGTGTGTGTGTGTGTGTAGGTGGTGAAGTGTGTGTGTGTGTGTGTGTGTAGGTGGTGGTGAAGTGTGTGTGTGTGTAGGTGGTGAGGTGTGTGTGTGTGTGTAGGTGGTGGTGAAGTGTGTGTGTGTGTGTGTGTAGGTGGTGGTGAAGTGTGTGTGTGTGTGTGTGTAGGTGGTGGTGAAGTGTGTGTGTGTGTGTGTGTGTGTGTAGGTGGTGGTGAAGTGTGTGTGTGTGTGTGTGTGTGTGTGTGTGTGTGTGTGTGTGTGTGTGTAGGTGGTGGTGAAGTGTGTGTGTAGGTGGTGGTGAGGTGTGTGTGTGTGTAGGTGGTGAGGTGTGTGTGTGTGTAGGTGGTGAGGTGTGTGTGTAGGTGGTGAGGTGTGTGTGTGTGTGTGTAGGTGTGTGTGTAGGTGGTGAGGTGTGTGTGTGTAGGTGGTGTGTGTGTAGGTGGTGTGTGTGTGTGTGTAGGTGGTGAGGTGTGTGTGTGTGTGTGTGTGTGTGTGTGTGTAGGTAGGTGGTGAAGTGTGTGTGTGTGTGTGTGTAGGTGGTGAGGTGTGTGTGTGTGTAGGTGGTGAGGTGTGTGTGTGTGTGTAGGGGTGTGTGTGTGGGGGGGGGGTGGTGAGGTGTGTGTGTGTGTAGGTGGTGAAGTGTGTGTGTGCATTTCTACTGTGCTGCTTTCCAACATTCCCAGACTCTGTGTGTGTGTGTGTGTGTTTCAGTGGTATTTGATTTTGGGAGGTGCGGTGTTCCTCATGGCCACCAGTTCAGCGCAGCCCCCAGCAGGGGGCGCCAGAGAGCAGAGCTGATTCACACAGCCAAGTACCGGAGTCCCTCCCACACCGTCCGCTCTGTTCAGGGCACAAAAGAGTCTGAGTGCACTTTAAGAAAATAAATAAAAAATCTAACAAAATTTATATGATTGTAACAATTTTAAAAGATCAAATGAAAACAAAATTTATAAATAATAAAATAGAGGAAGTACTGCCAGTTATGAAATAAAATCAGATCTCAGTAGTGGACTCAGAATTTTTTAACCTGATTGTGTGTGTGTGTGTGTGTGTGTCCTGTCATTCTGCCATCTTGTAAATGCTCATACTCTTGAAGCATTTGCCAACCAAACACAGCGGCTCAGCAAGAAATGCGAACCCAGAATCCTGTGTGTGTGAGAGATAGATAGATAGATAGATAGATAGATAGATAGATAGATAGATAGATAGATAGATAGATAATCAGTTTCTGTGGTTTATTTTAGCTCCGCCCACAAATCCTGGTACCCAAATGAAATGGTAAAACAAATTCAGCATGGCCCGGTCCCTGGTGACCGTGTGGGGGATTATGGGGAATTTGCTGAGCCACAGTGTCCAGTGGAAAAGTGGTGTGTGTGTGTGTGTGTGTGTGTGTGTGTGTGTGTGTGTGTGAGATTAACTAAGCAGCACACTGACCAGAGTGAAATGATGTATCTGGAAATCAGCGAACGCTCACGTTTCTAATCAAACACATCGAGCACCTGAACTGTTCTTGGGATCCAACGACTCTCTGAACGAGTCTGTGAACAACTTTCTGATCAGTTTTTTTTTTTTCTGATCAACTTACTCTCTGATCAGTACTTTGAATGACTTTTTGATTCTTCTCTCTGAACGACTCATTGAACAACTCTGATGGACTCTGATTGATGCTCTGACCAACTCATTAAATGGCTTGAATGACTTTCTGATCGACTCTGCGAAAGATTTTCTGATCAGCGCTCTGACTGGCTATTTGAACAACACTGTGATTCTTCACTCTGAATGGCTTTCTGAAGGAGTCTGTGAACAACTTTCTGATCACCTTTTTTTTTTTCTGATCAACTTGGACTCCCTGAAAGATTCATTTGAACAACTCTCTGATCAACTCATCGAATGACTCTCTGATACTTTAAATGACTCTCTGACCGGTGCTCTGATCGACTCATTGAACGACGCTCTGATCGAATCTCCGAATGACTCTCTGATCAGCGCTCTGACGGACCATTTGAACAACTCCTCTGATTCTTCACTCTGAATGACTCCCTAAACGACTCTGTAATTGACTCTGAAAACTCTTTGAACGACTCTCTAAAAAACTCTGAACCTCTTTCATCTCACTCCCCTCCTTTATTCACCTTCAGTCCCATCAGCACTGTTTCTTTAATGTGTGTAATATACTTTAGGAGGGATTTCAGAGAACAAGACATCAATATTTTATACCAGAAAAAATACTTATTTCTGATTGGCTGATTCGGGCATCTATTTCATTTATACTGTATACACATCTCATTGCTTCATGACTGTTGTTATTATAAATACGTGTTCATTTTCGACCTGCGTTTTCTCACCATCGGAAGCAAGATGTAGCCATAGCGACAGTCGTATAACGAGAGCATGTTAATTAAATGGGGGAGGGGCTGGGGATTGAGCTGAATACTGCTAACAACGTCCATTGTGATCCTGTACAGTGTTGGATGATGGGGATGAAGCTGAAGGTGTCACACAAAGAAACTACACCTGATTAATCAAATCTCTTGCGAAATCTCTGCACTAATCTACGATGTTTTAATAATTAACGAACCGTTAATCTTTTCCCTTCAGTCAGACAGAAGTGTTAATTCTGTCCATGTCTCTTCTTTCTCCTCGCTAGTGGATGTACATCGTCCCTCTCGTCCTCTTCCTGATGATGTCCGGAGCACAAGATCAGTCTGGAGGCGGAGCTAGCGGCGGTGCAGCCAGCGGCGGTGGGCGATGATTTCCATGGCAACAGGAACTGCTATTCTGCTGCTACTGGTTTATAAATTGTACATAAATGTTAAATTAACGTAATACAGAATTCACATGCTAATAAACTAAGAACATCACAATGGAATAGTTTAATACCTTTTTGTTTGTTTGTTTGTTTGTTTGTTTGTTTGTTTGTGCTACTGATTCATTGAATAAAATGTGCTGGAGATTACCCGAGTGTGCTAACTGTGTGTAGATGAAGTGCTAACACTGTATTTTCCAGACAATTAATTAACATCATTAGCTAAGTAAAAAATTACTGCTACATTACAATATTGCTCACGACAACCGTTGACGTTTCAGCGGCGGCCATTTTGTATCAATGTCGAAAAAAATACGAGAGAAAATCCAGCGCACACTGAAAGATTATAGATCTTTTTTCAGTGAAGTTGTGTAAATGTTCTCGAACCAGATTTCCAAAAGTATAGCCGACTTACTTAGGTACAGTATATTTAGCCACGCCTGCAAAACTCCATAAAAGGCAAAGCTTACAGAGCTGAAAATGGTGACTAAACGGTGATTGTTCTTATTCCTCCATCATTAAGTTTTGCTTATTTTCCAAGGTCAAGCATCTGAAATAATATCAAGTAGCTTCCTTCCTGTTTGTTATACTGTGACGTTGTTTAAGTGACACGTACGTGTTCAGGAACTCGAAGCCCATTTTCAGTTCATCACGTTCTTGTTCATGCTGCATCTGAACTGTTCGTGGTTAAGTGTCGAATTAGTGTGGACTAATCCCCGCTGCCACCAGATGACATGAGTGTGGTTTGGCGGCAGCGATCCAGATGAGGGTTTATTTTCAGGGTATTTCAGGCAAACGAGCAGCACTAGACTTGTTGACGGCAGAGGCAGTTCCATCAGCGCCGTCAGTCTCAGGTTCATCGAGTTCTTTTGGCTTCATGACGTTTTAAATTTCCATGGATTGAGATTGAGTTACAGTGCGAAAGCAAAAAGAAAAAGAGTTGCATGGGTGAGTCGAATCTCAAAGAGAAGTTTAGTAAATAAATAAATACGTGTTTATCCATCTGCTCTCATCACGTGTGGAGCTTTGACCGTGTGTGTAACTCAGACTCAGGACTTCACCCCAAAGCCTCCTTCCCAGAAAACCCTGCGGGGGGTTTGGCTCAGCGTCAAATCCGTTAAAGCCGTGTTCCCTCTCCGACGACGGTGTGTTGTTGGTTCATGGAAACAACTGGTGTTTCTTTTCAGTAAACATCTCCAGTTTAAAAAGCGAAATGTTATGTAATCAGAAGTGGGAGTTTACTAACATGGTGTTTAAAAAAATGTAACCTTCATGGGGTTATTTATAACATTTGGTTCCCAGGACTTCAAAACTGAACACACACCATACACGTTTATTATTTATCTCTTTAACACTGAGTGTCGCTGTTTAATACGCCGTGTGTCTCTTGTGGATTCTGGAAAGTTGAGAAAAGTGCGGAATATAAGTCAAGTCATTTATTTATATAGCACATTTAAAAACAACAGGGGTTGAGCCAAAGTGCTTCATAAAAAAGTTAGCTAAGGAGTCTTAACATGGGCAATAAGACCATACATCTACACAAGATTATGTGTGGTTATTGGTGGCACAACAACAAAAATAAGTAAGTAAATAAAATAAAATAAAACCAGACATCAGTCTGAATTAAAAACAAGTGAGAAAAAATTGGCCTTAAGATTGGATTTAAAAGAAGTAATTGTAGAGGAGAACATGCAAACTCCGGGTGCTCCGGTTTCCCCCACAGTCCAAAGACATGCAGGTTAGGTTAACTGGTGACTCTAAATTGAGCGTAGGTGTGAATGTGAGTGTGAATGGTTGTCTGTGTCTATGTGTCAGCCCTGTGATGACCTGGCGACTTGTCCAGGGTGAACCCCGCCTTTCGCCCGTAGTCAGCTGGGATAGGATCCAGCTCGCCTGCGACCCTGTAGAACAGGATAAAGCGGCTACAGATAATGAGATGAGAGAATTGTAGAGGAGGATTTGATGTGCGGAGGGAGGGTATTCCAAAGCTTTGGAGCAGCTACAGAAAAAGCTCGGTCACTACGGGTTTTGAGGCGTGAACGTGGGACGGTAAGGAGTGATTGATTTTGTGACCTGGGTGCAGAGTGTGGGAGCAGAAGTTCGGAAATGTATGGTGGGGCTAAACCATTAAGGGCTTTAAAAACAAAAGGTAAAATTTTAAACTCAATTCTGAATTTAACTGGAAGCCAGTGGAGCTGAGCTAAAATCGGCGTAATGTGTTCCCTCTTTTTTTGTGTTGGTACGGAGCCTGGCAGCAGCATTCTGTACAAGCTGGAGTTTGTTGAGATTTGATTGTGACATACCTATGTACAGGGAATTACAGTAGTCTAAACGGGAGGAGATGAATGCATGGATGACTGTTTCAAGGTCTGTTGGGGATAGAATGGGTTTCAGCTTGGCTATGGTTCTTAATTGATAGAAGCTGCCTTTAACCACGCTACTGACTTGCTTGTTGAAATTTAAGGAGCTGTCTAGTAGAACGCCCAGATTTCTGACTATGCTATGTAGGTTTGACGAATGAGGACCAAGTGCATTACCAAGGCTAGCGACAGAAGAGGAGGAGCCAAATAGGATGATTTCAGTTTTGCTTTCATTAAGTTGCAAAAAGTTGTGTGCCATCCAAGATTTAATATCCTCAAGACAGCTAAACAGTTTGTTGAGGGTGGAAGTGCAATTTGGAGTGAAGGGCAGGTAGAGCTGTGTATCATCGGCGTAGCAGTGATATTGAATGTTATGCTTCTCGAGGATAGAGCCCAGGGGCAGCATGTAAAGGGAGAAGACCAAGGGGCCTAGAATGGATCCTTGGGGGACACCATATTTACTTGCAGCAGTGGAGGAAGACTGGCTGCCTACTTTAACACAAAAGGTTCTGTCCTCCAAATAGGACCTAAACCAGTTCAGGACTGGGCCTTGCAGTCCTACTTTGTCATGTAGGCGTGCCAACAGAATATTGTGGTCTATAGTGTCAAATGCAGTACTGAGGAGAAGGATGGCACATGAACCAGAGTCTACAGCGAGCAAGATGCCATTATGCACTTTAAGTAAGGCAGACTCTGTGCTGTGAAGGGCTCTGAAACCTGACTGAAGTTTATCCAAAATGTTAAAGTCGTTTAGGTGGGAGGAAAGCTGCTGGAAAACCACTTTTTCTAAAATCTTAGAGAAAAATGGTAGTTTAGAAATGGGTCTAAAATTTTTGGGGTCATTGGAGTCCAGACTGGGCTTTTTTAACAAAGGCTGGACTACTGCATGCTTAAAGCTAGAGGGGACAATACCATTAGATAGGGAGCAGTTTACAATAGCTAGTATAATGGGGCAGAGTGTACTAAAAAACTTCCTTGAAGAGTCGAGAGGGCATGATGTCAGGAAGGCTTCAAATGAGACACTATGGACCCTTTTCACGTGACGTCACGACAAACACGGCCGCCATTTTGGACATGTACTACCAGTAGTTTACCACAGCCAGCATTGAGGAACGGCAGCAAAGAAAGTGTTTATTTTCAGCAAGACTTCCATCATGCCACTATGTTGTTGTGCACCTGGATGTAGTAACCATCAACAAACAAGGCAAGGGTTATCATTTTATCGGATCCCGGTAGATGCTGACCGACGGAGAAGATGGATAGCGGCATACCAACGCTTGTGTAGTGACCACTTTGTTGGAGGTAAGACGAATAAAATTAGCCAGAAAAGGCATTACATTGCTGTTAACATTCCATTCTAGTTTACTGTAATTATGATCTGGCAGCTATTTACACCGGATCCAGTGTAAATAGCCGCCGGAGCCAACGTCCGAGGTTCCGGAGCGCGCTCGCTCGTGGCCCGGCCGGAGCCGGCGGCCGCGGAGCCAGCGCGCACTTGCTCGCGGCCCGGCCGGACGTTGGCTCCAGCAGCTATTTACACTGGATCCGATGTAAATAGCTGCCAGATCATAATTACAGTAAACTAGTAAATACAGTTTTCTGCATCTCGCTCCTTTTTCTTTTATGTTTGTCGCCTTCCTCACATTCAAACCGATTTGAGCCGAAGTCCACTACATGTCCAAAATGGCGGTCGCGTTTACGAAGGTCACGTGACTGAAAAGGGTCCATATCAGACAGCTGAGAGGAAGATACCAGAGAGAACAGCTGAAAGGGGCTGACTGGCTCAAGAGTCTCTGGTAGAGCAGAGTTTACAGGTGAGATATTAAATCTGATTTTGTCAATTTTTTTCAACATAGGATGTGTTGAAACTCTTGCTTGAATTTGTACTAATTTTACTTAGAAATCGTATCATTTAACAGGTCATAAGAAGGTTCTTGTTTCATAAGTTGTAAGTTTTGTAAAAAAAAAAATAATAAAAAAATAATAAAAAAATTTAAGTTATTCCACGAAATAGAGTTGTACATGAGCTGATAGCCGATGGGGTGCGTAGCACTGAGATGTATGAAGAGATTGAGTGGAATAACTGTTTTGTTCTATCCACATTCACTGGATTTTGAGAAACAGAGCATTTTTTTTTTGCAAATTTGATAAAAACATTCCACAAAATATCCGACAGAATCATTTCCACTTAGAATGTAAACAAATTGGCAAAATGACAGGAGCAATTTGTGAAAAATGTGATAATAATAATTCTTGAAAAATATTTAAAGAAAGATACGTCCTTACCATCAAATACTTTTATTCCATATTTCATTGCTTTTTTTTGGGGGGGGGGGTTGTTTTCGAGTAGAGTTTTTATTTCGTCCTCGGTTGGTTCAGCAACACACTCCACCATTTTGTTTTTCTCTACTCACAGTATATGAGCTGATATCCTAGTAGTAGAGTCGCCAATCAGACCACATGATTGCTCATATCCAGTGAATGTGGACAGAATATTAGATGAATTTGTGTGTGTATTCAGTCCACAAAGAGCTGGATGTGCAAAGAATACAATTGTAATGAAAATCCTGTAATCTTTAGGAAAAATGTTCTCTGAGCTGATGAGACCAAAATGAAATTTCTTGTCCTTATCCAAAGCACTGTGCTTGATTAAAAACTACTCACCATCCTGAGCACAGTGTGAAACATAGTGGTGGTAGTATCATGTTGAGATTTGCTACCTTTAGCCTTTTGGTTGCTTCTCTGACTAATCTTGTCTTCACCTGGTGGATGTTCTCGTCTCAGCAGAGTCGTTGATTTTGTTTTTTAAAGGTTGGGATTTTTAAACTTGATTACTTTTCCAGAGCTTTGACCTGGAATTGTTTTGATTGCTCTTCAGTGTTCGTGATGCTCATGTTTAGTGAAGTGGAGGTAGAGGTAGAGGTTCTTGAACAAACTGTGGGTTCTTCCAGGAGCAGAGGTGTTTTTAAAGTGTCACCTGATCTCATATTTTTCACATACAGGTCATCAGGGTTTCAGAGCAACTTGGGGGGGGGGGGGGATACTTACGCAATCATGATTTTAAGGTTGGTTTGGGTTTTTTTTTTTTTAATAACTTTTCCAGCCTGTTCCATGCCTTCAGTCTTATGAGTTGTTTGGTATCGACAGATCATGACGTAGAATCTCAGTGAAACTGCTTTCAATTTCAGGCTGTAACTGAACAAGGGGCGAAAACTTCTGCAAGGTGGTGTAGATTGTTGGTTAAATGCATCGAGTGGATCAGATTGTGATTATTTAATGCCTGTTATAAATAATTTCAGTTTAGACACGCTCTTGGTGCGAGTGCTATAGACCTCCAGTGCTTGTTGGTCACATTAGCGTCGCGTGAAAAAGCGAACGTGACGGTGAGAACATTGTGTAGATTTTATTTTGGTCTCGTGTCTTTTGAGCAACTTCTTTTTTTTTTTAAGGGACATGCAGGATTAATGTCATGTATACACCCCCTACGCTCTCGCTCTCTCTCTCTCTCTCTCTCTGAACCCCTCCTTTTTTCCCTTGGTTGAGGGAATAAGAGAGTGGTGTTGATGTGTATGAAGCAGATCAGACCTTCGTTCGCAGAACCATCATCATGTCCGTCAGCGCAAACAGAGGTACAGGTAAGACCTCTCTCTCTCTTTTGCACTCGTTTATTATCTGTCTCTCTGGGTTTAAACGTGCTGTGAAAACATGGCTTAGAGATCAGATAGTGTAGGGTTTGCACTTATATAGTATGTATACGATGTTAATCTGATGTGTATACTGTCTATGTAATTTTGTTTTACAATTTTAGTAATGTCACAGCGTCACTCTTGTCATTTTTACATCTGCTGCCATCCAACATCAAAGGACCACAATGGAAATAAGCTTTCGAGCTTTATTGTGTTATCCTGACTTTCTGTTTTTAGTTTAAGTATGTGGTGTGGTTTATTTGAAACTAAATCATGTATTTATTTTTTATACAAGAACTGAGAATGTCAAATAAAATCAATCAATCAATCAGTCAATCAGTCAATCAATCAATCAATCAATCAATCAATCAATCAATCAATCAATCTGTCTCTCTCTTCTTCTTCTTCTTCTTCTTCTTCTTCACAGCTTAGGAATCACAGCAGCAGCAGACACACGTTTTCATTTTCATGTTCCATATTCCTATCATCTGAACTCCGAGTCTAATGAGGTGAAATGTTTAAAATCGGAAGTGCTTTGGGAAAGTGTCCATCAGGACGATCCCTGAGACAGAAGCTCTGTTTCCATCCAAATGAGTCTTGCTGATGGTCATTGAGACAAACTTTAAAATGAAATACTCTGATTCTATCTGTCTTCAGAGGGGATGTATAATTCAAATCTAATTATTGCATTACAGGGGTTCAGTGCCTTGATCAAGGGCACTTCAGCCATTCCTGCTGGCCCAGGGACTCGAACTGGCAACCTTTTGGTCCCAAAGCTGCTTCTCTAACTATTAGGTCATGGCTTCCCCCCAATATAGCATTAAATTTTGTGTAGGAGTGTGTTAGTTGTTATTATTCCACATGTAAAAAGAATGTTCTTCACTCACTGTACTGTTCTTAGTGTTCTTCTTCACAGCACTTGAGGGCTGATTGATGGAGTGAGTGAAGTTCGGTATTGAACAGCGTTTATAAGAGTGTTATTAGTGTTGATTTTACGACAGCTTTAATACACAACTTGTTGAGATGAGTCTCCTGTTTCACTGCTCTCATGTTCTCATGCAGCTCTGCATCTGCCAACCATCCACATCCTTCATCCTGCCAACACGTTCCTGTCATCAGCCGTCCTCCCTCATTCCATCCCTCCCTCCATCTCTCTCTCTCTCTCTCTGTGTAATACATGCACTCCATGAGATCTTCAGTTTCAAATCTCTAACCTCCATTTATGGCCATCTTGGCTGCTCTCCAGCTGAATGCTCTCCTTCAGCAAAACCTCAATGTTCTTCTAAATTCGAACAGGTCACGTGTAAAGTATTCAGTACTGCTCGGATGAGTCACATTGCTGAAACTGTATTCTTCTTTGTGCATCTGTCTGTTGGCGTTTCTTTTTTTCCGTGTCAGATGAACATCCATCAGAGCGCCGCCGCTCAGCATGTGGCTCCTCGCTAAGACTTAGAGGAGATCATCTCCATCAGCAAGCATCCACCGTGCTATTACTTCCATCCATCTGACCCTGGAGTAAAACCCAATCCTGGACCTGGAGCCATGCTGGACAGGAGGCCAAGTCAAACAGATTGGTTTTGTTTGGAGATTAAGGGGAACGTTCTGGAGGCTAAATCGAGCTGGACATGTAGCTGATGGATCTGTGTACAGAAGTGCTGAGAAATGTGATTTCAGTGAAAGTGGAGTTCATGTGTCAGAGTCTGAATTAAAAGTGGAAACATCCAGCCAGAAAATGTTCTCGAATTTACTCAAGTATTAAACAGTAAAATGTAAATTTCATAATGGACCTCATGAAATGATAAAATGTCATGTTGTTGTGCACAAACAAACCTTTATTATTTCTCTAAAAATGTCTTCATTAATGTCGTTTTGCCTGAAAGCATCATTCAGACTCTGTACGTTCGCTGCTCATTTACACAACGAACACTGCGTACTTTACTAACGGATTAAAGATCCTTTTAATAACCGACATTCACAATGTGCTGCACTGTGACTTGCTTGTTTGCGTTAGCTAATTGATCTTATCAATGCTAGTCTAACCTGGAATTAGCAAATAAATCAGGCAAACTTAAGTCCATTATAGCCAGCTAATGTTAGCAGATTAGCAAAACTTTCCTCAAACTTTCCTTGACCTCTTGGGAATCCAAATGAGACGCTTCATTTTATACGAAAATCGCAATTTTTAAAACACATTCAGAGGAATCAGAGAGAGTGAGGACGTGTGTGATGAATTTACTTAAGGCACTTTAAAATCTCATCTCATCTCATCATCTCTAGCCGCTTTGTCCTGTTCTACAGGATTGCAGGCAAGCTGGATCCTATCCCAGCTGACTACGGGCGAAAGGCGGGGTTCACCCTGGACAAGTCGCCAGGTCATCACAGGGCTGACACATAGACACAGACAACCATTCACACTCACATTCACACCTACGCTCAATTTAGAGTCACCAGTTAACCTAACCTGCATGTCTTTGGACTGTGGGGGAAACCGGAGCACCCGGAGGAAACCCACGCGGACACGGGGAGAACATGCAAACTCCACACAGAAAGGCCCTCGCCGGCCACGGGGCTCGAACCCAGACCTTCTTGCTGTGAGGCGACAGCGCTAACCACTACACCACCGTGCCGCCCACACTTTAAAATGGCACATTTATTTTTACATGATTCTTTTCCACATGACTCACTTTTCAGCTGTGATTCTTTTCCACATGATTCATTTATTTTCCCATGATTCTTTGCCACATGACTCACTTTTCAGCTGATTCTTTTCCACAATTTATTTATTTTTACATGATTCTTTTCCACATGATTCACTTCTCAGCTGTGATTCATTTATTTCCACATGATTCTTTTCCACAATTCACTTTTCAACTCTGATTCATTTCCACTTGATTCATTTATTTTCCACATGATGCACTTTTCTACTCTGATTCTTTTCCCACATCATTATTCATTTTTACACATGATCACGTATTGTTCCTATGACGTCACGTGTTGACATCACCAGCACACGTTTCAAACATTCCTCCACTGTCCTCGCTGTCCTCGATCTTCTCTGAAATCCTGGAAGATCCTGTAACGACGGAGGGGACATGCTGTCTGTGTCTTCAGCTGTCCTTCACACCTCCTTCACTCCTCACCATGGTGATGAAAGAATCCACTCATCATCCACTATTTGTGGCCAGTTCATGGATGCTCGGAGAGCTGGGGGACGTGTAAAGACGTCTGATTATAGATTGAGTTCCTCATGAGGAGACGTGATCTTCACATTCATATCATTTCTCACGTTTCAGTGATCATGACTACTGAAAGCACGCGTGTGTGTGTGAGAGAGAGAGAGAGAGAGAGAGAGAGAGAGAGAGACTTCTAAAGCAACATGGAGAGGTGATGGATTAAAAAAATTACACTCTGCTGAATTCTGATTGGTCAGAAGGTGTTGATTAATTTCCTCGGATTTTAATACCAGGTTTATATTCGTGTGCTCGTTCGGAAACGTTATCGTTTCTATAGTAACAGCTAAAGGTTGATGTGGTGAAGTTTTTTAAAGTAAGCAGACATTTCTTTAATGTTTATAGGAGGAGTCTCCAGGGTCAGAGGGAAAGCTGGAACACTGTTTGCTGAGATCTTCAGGACAGAGTTTATGCTTTGCCATTAAAAAATGAGAGGCTTGTGAGGGAACAACTGTTTATCACTGCTATAATGGGTGTGTTATAATGGGTGTGTATAATGGGTGTTCTCCCTGGGTTGCCACCTTGCCGTGGTGGAGCGCCTTGTGTGTTCCGATGAACCTGAGAGCAAAGCCGTCTGGAGCCTAAGCTCCTGGTAGGGTCACCCATGGCGGTAAGGTCGAAGGGGAGATTCCAGACGAAGAGCGACCCAAACAAGTCCTTCAACGGTGGAGTGGGTGGAGGAAGGTGGCAGAAGTGCACCACAACGGTCACAAAGGCGGAAGAAGGCTGCAGCAAAGAGAGGCCACCGATCGTCTTGATTTTCATGCCATTGGAGTCTGGCTTTCTCTCTGCCAAGAACAGTGTGGTGGCTGCCAGTGCACCAGTCTCCCCACTCTAAACGATTCCACGCACAGGCGTTCTCCTGACCCCCCCCCCCAACACCCAACCCCTCTTCAAATCCTATGGCGATCAGGAAATGGTAACGGGAGCAGGACAGTGAAGTCTGGGAGCTCCTAGTCATGCACTGGCACTGAGGTCTTGGGTGCCATCAGGAGATTGAGTAACAACAAGGCCTCTGGACCAGATGGGATTCCAGCAGAAATCCTCAAGCAAGGCAGACCCAAACTCCTCAATCACATCCACAGCCTCCTTTCTAAGATCTGGGAGGAGGAGAAAATCCCTTCCGAACTCAGGGATGCCCTGATTGTCACCATATTCAAGAAGGGAGATAAAGCGGACTGTGGCAACTACAGGGGCATCTCCCTCTTATCCACCACAGGCAAAGTACTGGCCCGTAATTTGGCCAACCAATTACTGCCACTGTCAGAAGTGATCCTCCCAGAGTCACAGTGTGGCTTCTGCCCCACCAGAGAAACCTCCGACATGATTTTCACAGCTCGCCAGCTGCAGGAGAAATGTCGAGAGCAACACCTACCCCTGTACATGGCATTCATCGATCTTACAAAGGCCTTTGATTCCATGAATAGACACTGCCCTCTGGTGCGTTCTATCCAAGATTGGATGCCCAAACAAGTATCTGAAGATCTTGCACCTACTACATGATGACATGACCGCAACCGTAGTTGGAAATGGTGGCTGTGAAACAGCCCCTTTCAAAGTGCACACCGGTGTCAAGCAGGGCTGCATCATTGCACCAACCCTCTTCTCCATCTTCATCGCCACCATCCTCCACCTCACCAGCCAAAACCTACCTGAGGGTCTCAAGTTCATATATTTATTTGTATATAAATATACAAATAAAGAAATATACAGGACAGACAGCGGGCTCTTCAACATCAACAGGTTCAGGGCAAAAAGCAAGGTGCTCACATCCTCCATCATGGAGCTCCAATATGCTGACGATAACGCCCTAGTGGCTCTTTCTGAAGCGGACCTCCAGAGCATCATAGACGCCTTTGCCAGAGCCTACCAACTCCTGGGACTTGATATTAACATCAGGAAAACTCAGATACTGTACCAACCAGCCCCTGACACACCCTCCAAGGCCCCAGCAATCCATGTGGACAACAACATCCTGGAAAATGTGGACCGATTCATGTATCTTGGCAGTCTTCTATCCACAAGAGCTGACATTGATGCAGAAATCCACCACCGCATAGGGTGTGCCAGTGCAGCTTTTGCTAGGCTGAGAGACAGGGTCTTTGACAACTGTGAAATCCTGACCAAAACCAAACTCCTGGTCTATCAAGCCGTCATTCTTCCCACCCTGCTCTATGGAGCTGATAGCTGGACTACTTACAGTAGACATCTGAAAGCCCTGGAGCAGTATCACCAGCGATGCCTACGCAAGATTCTCAGGATCAGCTGGGAAGATAGACAGACTAATATCAGTGTCTTAAAGGAAGCCAACATCACCAGTATCACCTCAACTATCACTAGGCACCAGCTACGATGGACAGGTCATGTAGTATGCATGCCCAACTACCGCCTTCCAAAACAGATTCTGTATGGCCAACTAAAGGAAGAAAAGCGTACCCAAGGAGGGCAGAAGAAGCAGTACAAAGACATGATCAAAGTACATCTCAAAAAGTGTCACTTCAATCTCAATAACTGGGAGAAGGCTGCCCTCAAAAGAGATGAATGGAGAAGGATGGTCCATGAGGGTACAGCACACCTAGAAGAGGACCTCCACCGTGCCGCAGAAACTAAAAGGCAACTGAGGAAGGAGAGAACCACCACCAAAATGGCTCCTCAAACCCAAACCACCACCTCCAGGACAACGATCTACATACATATGCCCCCACTGCAATAGAGACTGTGGATCGAGGATTGGCCTCAACCGCCACCTGATGACCCACAAGTGACCAGACCCACCGTCAGGAGGACAATCATACTCGTTACGAGTGATCGCCGATGATGATGATGATGAATGGGTGTGAACTTGTTTCTCTGACTTTCCACAAGAACCACAAACAGACAGCAAGTACGAGTGCAACATGTCGTTTTTTAATAAACAAAACTTGTAATCGATGGTAAACATCTGTTGTGTAAGAGGAATAAAACACTGGAACAGGAGAATACATCAACGTTGGTGCGGTAACTGTAACTCTGCTCCATCACACCGCACCGTTGTTGATTATTTTCCTATAACAGCATGACACTGAGTGTTTTATTAACAAATAAGTCAGGAATAAAACATTTGGTGAGACACTATGGAGAGGTTTTTGAGTGAATTGATATTAATACTTGATCTTGAGATTTTTCAATTGTTTATTGTTTCTGTAATGGCGGGACACGGTGATGCATTTCCGTTTTCCGTGACTCGCCGTGTTAAAGTTTCAGGGTTTACTTTCTTGTTGAACCTTCCAATATTATTTCTCTTTCTTTTTACTTTTTAATTGTTAACAATTAATCAAGTGATGACACCACGACACGACACAAAACCCAGGATGAGGAAGAAACAGTGAGTCGGATATCCGGGGGGGGCACACATTCGATCCGTTCCTGTAGCATATGGAACGGATGGGAATCGGGTTTGGAATGAATTTATTTATTTATTTATTTAAGTATTGGAAATGTTGACCTACAGTATGAAGACTTGACTGTAATTTTTGTTGGATTGCTAAATACTTTAATATTACACAATACTAGAAATGACACACTCCCATTTTTTCTTTTAAAACACCGATACAAGCTTCTTATTAAAATTATTTTTATTTTAACTGAAACACTTCACATGTTAAACTCTTTCACACACAAATCCCTCACAGTGTAAATATAATAAATATTTAAATAATAAAGTATAAATCTAATCAATCCTAACAAAAGGGAAAAAAAATAAGATGATGATTCCGGTTTCTAAAATAAATTTCTTTAACAAATCAAATTCCAATCTTCACCATTTATTTTTACAAGATCTGATCTCTGATGTTTTCTGATCTCGTGTTTCTCACTGGGTGTCGAGCTGTAGTTTTGTGTAAGTATTTATTTTTCATCACTTGAGGAGAAAAGAAATCATTTTAAAAGCTTGTAGTTTTTATATTTGATGGATATCAGTACTGGTATCGGTGATACTCGCGGTTTCAGTATCGATATCGATATCAGAAAAGAAAAATCTGTTATCGTGTCATCTCAAATAATAAACGAATGAATGAAACACATCTCTCTGATATTCTCTCCATTACAGGAAGAAAAGGATTGAAAGCTGGAGCCCAGACAGGTAACGACTTCAACCTGCTCACAAAATATTCATAAATAAATAAACAAATAAATAAACACACACACACACACACACACATATCAGCGTGACCGAGTCTGAGAGCTGACACTGATTCTTATTGCACTTCTGTTTAAAAAAAAAACAAAAACTCTTTTTACACAACAACCTGCTGTATTTAGACGTCTAATAATCATGTCTAATCTAATCTAATCTAATCTAATCTAATCTAATCTCACAGATTCTGGAAAAAGGGATTTACAAACGTACTGTTGTGTGATGATTCGATCACAAACAAGCCCCACCCACTAGATCCTTATTTACATGTCATATGCATACGGTACACCTCAATTTACCCTTGTGTTCGTGTATATCTAAGTTTCATGGTCACACCCTCATTTATGTAGATGAGGTTATAAAAAGAAAGCACAAATAAGGAAAATAAATAAATATCAGTGAAAGAGTTTGCGATGTTTTTGACATGGTGATATAAAAGTATTTAATATTTACATCAGATAGAAAACTGACTTTTAAAAAAAAGTCACCAACATGCCTTCACATGAACTCTGTTTACAGTTTTAGTTTAATTCCCATCTTTAATTAATAAATGATCCATAATTCCTATAAATTCCGAACACGACGCAGGAAACTGAGACACTTCATCAGAGTGAAACTCGACACGGGTTTGGAGGAGAGGAGAATTCATTACTTTTTGTTTGTTTGTTTGTTTGTTTGTTTGTTTGTTGTCTTTGTCGCAGGGAATCCGCTGTCGTACGAAGCTGACATTCCTGAACCCAAGACCCGAGAGGAGCTGATTAAACGTACGGCAGATTTTGGTGTATTCTCCTCCTGAAGACGGTGAAGTCCAGAGTCAGGGTTCAGGTTTAATAAGTGAACTGATCTAAAGCGAACGTGTGCTTTTACAGCCGAACTCATTTACAGGTAACGGAGGAAGCGTTGCTGATGCTGTGAGCCACCGTGTCCACGCAAAATGGAAGCAATATGTTAAAAATTTTGACAAAACACAATTATGAATGCAGAGCTCCACATTAACTCTTTAATCGGCTCGTCCAGTCGGAACAGCAGTAAGATTTTCCACTCATCCCGACCAGAACCGTTTGCACTTACGTCCCGAATCTCCCATGATGCTCTCCGATGTTGTTGTGTCCACCATCTTTGTGGTATAGTATCCACTGTGACTGAGGAGAGTACATTGGTGAACTGTAATTTTTTGCAAATATATCACGAATTGAGTAACAGTGACAAGGTCAGATACAGGGAAAAGATAAAAGAATGTTCCGGGATGGATATCCGTACAGCAATGGTATAGAGTATGAAGACGATGTACAGATGTGGCCGAGTGTGAATTACACAGACATCATGAATTACCTGGTGCTAAAGGGGAGCTGAAGGCAAATTTTTTATTATCAAAATTCTATTTATCTCATTTTATTAAATATAGGAATGCATTTTGATCGCTATTTTGTCGCTGCTATAGCAAGTTCTGAGTGTTTGAAATATGCTCTGTAATATATCAGTCCATATGTCAAAGCAATGGCCGTAAACAAGATTCGTTGAGACCTGTGCGAGACATCGTAGGACGGAAGTAAAACGTACAGCAGAACTCAAAGTGACCGACGTCTGTCAACGTTGTCAAAAGACGCGCGCGCCCTCTTTCGAATGCTGACGTAATCAAGCCGGAAGTTTTGTTTGTTTTGATAGCAATCAGGAAAGTTTGAAAAAAGTCAGCAGTAATCATCATTGAAACTCGTTTTTTGTGCAATACTTCGTTTGGTAAACAGTTTTCAAAATGGCGGCACTGGCACCTGGCTGACACTTCACGTTTTGAAGTTTCGCACAAGTCTCGTGAAGATCGCGCGGATAAGCGACGCCTGCCATGGACCAAACGAACTAAATTCAACACGGCTAAAAGGGCCAATAAGAATAATATTTAATTGCAATTAGTTGCCAATACGAGTCACGATATAAGGTTACTAAAACCCAAAACGTAATTGAATAACACAATAATTAAGAAATAAAGCAAGTTTAAAAATAACTTCAGTTCTACTTTAACTACTAGCTTCTTCACTGGGAAGCAGATGAAAGCATATTAAAGTTTAGCGCAAGTTTACTGTAAGGATATAGTAGGTTCCTGATGTGGGCAAATATTACACAAAACACACAAAAAAACCTAATTATTGACGTCTTCTAAGGCAACTGTAGCAGTTCGTAGGAGGGGGAGGAGCACAGAAAGACGGCAGGCCAGAATAAAGTTCCATAATTGTATTTATTTGTTCTTTTCAGACACAAATATATTCCAGTCCTACAGAACACACCAGTTGGCTGGTTCAGGAGAGAGTTGCCTTCCTCTGCTCTCTCTCCCTTTATATAGGGCGCGGTCACTGGGAAGACACACAAACACAGGTTAATTGACATCAGGTGTAGTGATTCTGCCACTTACCTTCCCTGACTCCGCCCTCCTGTCACAGACCGGCGCTTGACCACGCCCCCGCTGCCACATACCCCCACCGCCCGACTCAGGCCGGGCAGCCATCCGGCCTGCAGCCGACTCCCCCCCCCCGACGGGAGAGAAAGTCCGCCACAACCATCTGCGCCCCCGGCCTGTGGATCACCTTGAAATTAAAGGGTTGGAGTGCCAGATACCAACAGGTGATCCGCGCGTTGGCATCCTTCATGCGGTGGAGCCACTGGAGGGGCGCGTGGTCCGAACAGAGGGTGAAAGGGCATCCCAGCAGGTAGTAGCGGAGGACGAGGACCGCCCACTTGATCGCGAGGCACTCCTTTTCTATCGTGCTGTAGCGCCCCTCGCGAACCGACAGCTTTCTGCTGATGTACAGCACGGGACGATCCTCCCCCTCCACCTCCTGGGACAACACGGCCCCCAGCCCTCTGTCCGACGCATCCGTCTGTAACATAAAAGGGAGAGAAAAGTCAGGGGAGTGTAATAGTGGCCCCCCGCACAGTGCAGCCTTCACCTCAGAGAAAGCCCACTGGCATTGCTCCGTCCACTGGACCGGATCTGGTGCCCCCTTTTTAGTGAGATCAGTCAGCGGGCTGGTGACGTCCGAATAATTAGGTATAAACCTACGATAGTAGCCAGCCAGCCCCAGGAACTGTCTCACCCCCTTTTTGGTCTTGGGCCTCGGGCAGGCCGCAATTGCTGCTGTCTTGTTAATTTGGGGACGCACCTGCCCGTTGCCCAAGTGGAAGCCCAGATACCGTACTTCCACCCGCCCAATCGCACACTTCTTTGGGTTGGCTGTGAGACCCGCTCGCCTCAGCGACTTAAGGACGGCCCTCAGGTGTTGCAAGTGCCGCTGCCAGTCATTACTATAAATAATGATATCGTCGAGGTATGCGGCCGCATAGGTGGCGTGGGGGCGGAGGACCCTGTCCATCAGCCGCTGAAACATAGCGGGCGCCCCAAACAGCCCAAAAGGAAGTGTGACAAACTGGTGTAAGCCGAACGGTGTGGAAAAGGCCGTTTTTTCTCGGGATAATGGAGTCAAGGGGATCTGCCAATATCCCTTTGTCAAATCCAGTGTCGGGTAAAAGCGAGCCGTGCCTAGCCGATCGAGCAACTCATCAATACGAGGCATTGGGTATGTGTCGAATTTAGACACCACGTTGACTTTTCTGTAGTCCACACAGAACCGGACCAACCCATCGGCCTTGGGAACCAAGACCACTGGGCTGCTCCAGTCACTGTGGGACTCCTCGACGATGCCCATCTCGAGCATGGCGTCGAGTTCTTCCTGAACCACTTTTTTCTTGTGTTCGGGCAGCCTGTAAGGGCGGCTACGCACTACCACCCCCGGGGGCGTCTCAATGTGGTGCTCTATGAGGTCGGTGCGGCCGGGCAGGGGCGAGAACACGTCCGAAAACTTGGTCTGCAACTGGGCGACTTGCGCGAGTTGGGTCGGGGAGAGGTGGTCTCCACAGGGGACCGAAGAGGTATGCGATGCCAATGCGCCCTTTTGAACCCAGCTCCGCCTTCTCCGGAACCACCGACACCAACGCTACAGGGACCTCCTCGTTCCAGAGTTTGAGTAGATTGAGGTGGTAAATCTGTAGCGCCCCACCCCTGTCTGTTCGCCTCACCTCATAGTCGACGTCCCCGACTCGCCGTGTGACCTCAAAGGGTCCTTGCCACTTGGCGATCAATTTGGAGCTCGATGTGGGCAACAGTACGAGTACTTTATCTCCCGGTGAGAACTCCCTAAGGCACGTACCCCTGTCGTACAGGCGGGTTTGCCGTTCTTGGGCCTGCCGCAAATTCTCCTGGGTTAGGTGTGTGAGTGTGTGGAGTTTTGTGCGCAGGTTAATAACGTATTGAATTTCATTTTTACTTGGTGAAGGTCCCTCCTCCCAATTTTCTCACAGCACATCTAAAATGCCGCGCGGCTTACGCCCGTATAACAATTCAAACGGGGAGAACCCCGTGGAGGCTTGGGGGACCTCTTGCACTGCAAATAACAAGGGTTCGAGCCATTTATCCCAGTTACGTGCGTCCTCACTTACAAATTTTTTAAATATATTCTTGAGGGTGCGATTGAACCGTTCAACTAAACCGTCCGTTTGTGGGTGATAAACGCTGGTGCGGATCGGCTTAATACCTAATAGCCCATACAGTTCGCTCAGTGTTCGTGACATAAACGAGGTGCCTTGGTCAGTCAGAATCTCATTCAGGATTCCAACTCGGGAGATGACGCGGAAGAGTGCCTCCGCAATACTGCGTGCTGAGATATTGCGAAGAGGCACCGCTTCCGGGTATCGCGTTGCATAGTCCACCAGAACTAATATAAAGCGGTACCCTCGTGTTGACCGATCTAATGGCCCGACGAGATCCATCCCAATTCTTTCAAACGGGGTCTCGATTAATGGTAGGGGGCACAAAGGTGCTTTTGGAATGGCCGCTGGATTTACTAACTGGCATTCGCAGCACGCCATACACCACCTACGGACATCGCCGCGAATCCCCGGCCAATAGAATCGGGCCATTATTCGGGCTAGTGTCTTATCCTGCCCTAAGTGTCCAGCCATGGGATTAAAATGAGCTGCCTGGAATACCAATTCCCGGTGGCTTTTTGGAATCAAAAGCTGGGTGATTTGCTCTTTCGTCTGAGTGTCCTGCGTCACTCGGTATAATCTATCCTTCATAATAGAAAAATAGGGGAAGGACGGGGTGGCGTTCGGCAGGAGCGTTTGACCATCGATTACCCTTACTTGGTCAAACGCATGCCACAGAGTCTCGTCTCGCGACTGCTCTAACGGGAAATCTGCAAGGGATTCCCCGAGAGAGGGAGGAGGAGCCTGTGGCTCCTCACTCTGACGCGGAGATGATGTAGATGGCTCTGCAACAGCTGCCCCCGCCAAAGCGACACCGGGACCTCCCCCTGCTGACCTATGGAAGGACCCACTCTTCACTAGATGACTCATCAATTCCCCGAATCCCGGCCAATCAGTCCCCAAAATTATCGAGTGGGTGAGGCGAGGATTAACCGCCGCCTTTACTATAAATTTTTCCCCTCGGAACAAAATGTGGACCGACACCAACGGGTAGCTGTGAACATCCCCGTGCACACACAACACCTTCACCCCCTGTGCTCCCCCCAATGCCTCGTCTTGCACCAGGCTTTGGTGAATTGAGGTCTGATTACAACCGGAATCCACCAACGCCTGATATGTATCCCCTTGGATACTCACCGGTATGCGATACGCTCCAGCCCAATCGAGGGCAGCTCCTGGCGCGTCGGGGATCTGAACCACCGCGCCCACTTCCATTGCCGAACATTGCTGTTGGAGGTGGCCCGGCTCCCCGCAGCGCCAGCAAACCGGCCCGGGCTTCCTCTCTGCACTGGCGCCCTGGGGCTCACTCACCTGAGGGGGGGAAGAGACAGACACAGAAGGAAAAAACGGGAGGACACCGCGGGTGCGACGGGCCGGCTGGGGTGGGGCCGGCCCCCGCCTCCGCGATGGGGGAACGGGGCGAGGACGAGACACAGGAGGAGAGAGGGAGAGAGAGAGAGAGGAGAGGAGAGGAGAGAAGAGGATGTCTGCTGTCCTGCCATCGGAACAGCCGCCAAATGGTCCTCCGCCAACTCGATGGCCTGATCCAGCAACGCCGGGCGGTGGCACTGGACCCACTCTGCGGTTCCCTCTGGCAGGAGGCCGATGAACTGCTCCAGCACCACCTGATCGAGGATTCCCTCGGAGTCGCGGTTGATGGCCCTCAACCACCGCCAGCAGGCGTCCCGGAGCTGCTGGCCAAACGCGAACGGCCGGCCGACTTCCTCCAGCCGCAGAGTGCGGAAGCGCTGTCGTTGTTGTTCAGGGGTGCGCCCCACCCGCTGGAGGACAGCCCGGCAAAGGTCCACGTAGGCCAGCCGGCGGTCGGCGGGGAGCTGTAGTGTGGCCAGCTGCGCCTCTCCCGTTAGCAGGGGAAGAAGACGCACCGCACGCTGCTCCATCGGCCACCCCGAGGTCTCCGCGACTTGCTCGAAGAGCGTGATGAATGCCTCGGGGTCGTCCTGCGGGCCCATCTTGGTTAGTGTGAGGGGGGACGGGCCCGCGATGGGAGCCCTGGTGGACCCCGCCGACGCGAGGAGGTGCCGGAACGCCTGACAATCTTCCTGCTGCGCCAGCACCAGGGCCTCGAACCGGCGCTCTTGCTCCTTCCGGAGGGTGATTAGCGTCTGGTGCTGGCTCTGCTGGGCCGTGGCGAGGGCGTGGACCAGGTCCGCGAAGGGGGAGGACTCCATGGGTCTGTTCTTTTCCTGTGCTCCATCCCAGGTTTCGGTACCACTGTAGCAGTTCGTAGGAGGGGGAGGAGCACAGAAAGATGGCAGGCCAGAATAAAGTTCCATAATTGTATTTATTTGTTCTTTTCAGACACAAATATATTCCAGTCCTACAGAACACACCAGTTGGCTGGTTCAGGAGAGAGCTGCCTTCCTCTGCTCTCTCTCCCTTTATATAGGGCGCGGTCACTGGGAAGACACACAAACACAGGTTAATTGACATCAGGTGTAGTGACTCTGCCCTCCTGTCACAGACCGGCGCTTGACCACGCCCCCGCTGCCACAGCAATATTTTACCGAGTTCAGTTCCCTACATTATACTGGGGCTTTGTGCTCTGCATTTGTAACTGCAATATAAATTGGAGTAGCGCTTACAGGTATATCACTTACAGCATGTCGCATCTTTGTATATATTTTGTCTATGGTTCACATAAACGGTAGAAATGTAAACTTGAATTGAGAAATGATCTACACACACTCGTCCATATTTGTAGCTGATCTCTTTTATGTCTGATCTGTTCAGATTTGTAAGCCACTGTCTCTGTCGTCTGTGGGTTAGATCTTCCATTTGGAATCTGTCTCGCATTTTAACAGCGAGTAAACTAAACAATCCACAAAGATGGCAGACACAGCTAAATCAGAGAGGGTCATGGGACGTGACGTCATGTCCAAACGGTTTATTCCTGTGTATTTACTCATTCAATGAAAGGAAACTGATGAACAAAGTTTATCGAAAAGGTGACTAAATTAACTGTAGGTGTGAATGTGAGTGCGAATGGTTGTCTGTGTCTATGTGTCAGCCCTGTGATGACCTGGCGACTTGTCCAGGGTGTACCCCGCCTTTCGCCCGTAGTCAGCTGGGATAGGCTCCAGCTTGCCTGCGACCCTGTAGAACAGGATAAAGCGGCTACAGATAATGAGATGAGATGAGGAAATATGTTGGGTGGCATTTTATATCATCAGAAACTATTTAGTCTACCTATGAGCCATTAGGCTGTTGAAACTGTATAAAGTGTAAAAAATGAGACCAAACCTTATGAAATTTACCCCGACCATCATTCAGTCTGGCAATGAGCTCCTCAAAGGAGGCTGTATCTGTCATTAACGTCAACCAGTCTGTGAAACCAGGCCTCACTTGGCTTTTCCAGTGTCTCACAATTATTCTCACTGCGGTAATAAACCCAGCAATTGCCAGAGCAGACTCGGCTTTTGACACCCTTGGTGGTAAGAGGGACCTGTCTCCAAGCAAACATAACTGGGGAGATTCTGGCAGTGGTGTATCTAACCATTTTCCAATAATATTGAGAATTTGTTTCCAAAAAGGAAAGACAAAGGGGCATTCCCACAAAAGATAGAGATATGAACCAGTGTCATTTATACATTTCCAACACTGATTGTCGCTCATCAATCCCATTTTATGGAGCTTAACAGGTATATAATAATATCTATGGATAACCTTATAGTGTGTAAATTTACTAACTGCATCCCTCACAGGCCAACCTGCATTGGAGACCATTTCTTCCCATAATTTCTCATCTATGTTTGAATTAAGATCCCTCTCCCAGATTTGCCTTACGTTTTGGCAGCTACCATACATGCAGTCTGCCATGATTTTATAAAAGGCAGATGCACTATGCACACGCCCAGGCATCATAAAATAGCAGATCAGTTTGTTTGTATTTGTATTATAAGGTGGAACCTTCAAGCCTGTTATGCAGCTCCTCAGTTGTAAATACTTCCAGAAGTCTGCTTTATCCGCTAAATTAAATTTTTGTTTTAACTCTTCAAATGACTGAACCAAACCATCCGCATACAGGTCACTGATTCTATTAATGTTTTTGTTTAGCCAGGTGGTCCATACAAAAGATTCCCTCCCAACCCTAATAGAGGGGTTATTCCAAATGGAGGAGTACATTTGCTTTTACTGGGATATACAGTATGCAATAACTTGTGTACTTTTGCCCAGATCTCTCTGGACCACTGCAGAATTGGGTCTGACTGATTCTTTTTCTGAAGGGTTTGTGACAGAGCTTCAACTGGCCCAAATGGAAATATCAATTCCCTCTCTATATCTATCCATCCCAGACTTGAACTTCCATCACACCAGTGTTTAGAGAGTTTGAACACTTCAAAAGATATTTTGTATAACTCCACATTAGGTAAACCCAGTCTCCCTTTGCTTCTAGTAGTAAATAACTTATCAAGTTTTAAACGGGGTTTCTTTCCGTTCCAAAGAAAATCTCTAATTATTTGACTATATTGTTTAAAGAAAGAATCTGGAACAGTTAATGGCACCATCATAGATACGTAATTTACCTGTGGCACAACTATCATTTTAACTTTTCCCCATAGACTAAGATTAATCAGTTTCCACTTTTCCAAGTTAGCCTTTATACGCTGAAGCAATGGGAAAAAATTTGTTTGCACCATATCTTTAACGTCTGGGGTGAGATAAATCCCAAGATACTGCATCCCAGACTCTATCCACTTAAACTGGAGTGTACTGTTTATTATTGGGCGACAGACCCTTGACAATGGCATTACCTCAGACTTATTTAAATTAATCTTGTAACCTGATATTTCAGAAAAAGCTTCCATAATTCTGAAGAACCTAGGAGCTGAAGCAGCAAGATCCACAGATAACCAAAGAATATCATCAGCGTAGAGAAACAGTTTATGCTCCCTTCCTCCCGCTCTTACACCCTGTATGTTTGTGTCTGATCTGATAGCTATAGCAAGTGGCTCTAGAAATAAAATAAATAACAGTGGAGAAAGGAGATCTCCCTGTTTCGCACCTCTAGATACATTGAAAAAGGATGAGACTATGCCATTGGTCAGAACTGGTAGTAGTTTTTCTCTCCGTGCTTCCACGGAAGGCGGTCGCATTCTGCTCTCCCTCTCCCTCCTTTTTTTCCCTGCTTGTGCTCTTGTCTCGTCTGCTGTACTTTTTGAAGAAACTCTTCCTGCATTACTTTCTAAACTACTCTTGAACTCTTTAAGTATACTGCTAACCTGAGCCATCTCGTGCATAGTCTTTTCCAGAGTAGCCTGAAGTCCCACTAGGGCATCTGTTGCAAGGCTGGCAGTGCCAGCAGTAGTCGATGTCATTCTGGATGTAGCACCACTAGCCATGTTAGCGTTTTGCTTAGCAGTTCTACTAGGTCTTGACGAAGCTGCCATGAGAGTGAAGAAAAACGCAAATATGCACATCTAAGCACTCAAACGTGTTGCATTACACCTTGCATACCGTTATCAGACATAATAGGGTGTAAACTGCCGAATATACATGAAAATTAGGAGTTTTCTGCAGAGAGGAAATTTCTAGGCGAACATCTCCCTCAGCGGTCCCACGTGACTCCTCCTCAACAATTTCTATAAAAATCGGTCCCCTATGGGTCAATGTGGCTTATAAATACAATAGTTTTCTGATCTCATGTCCATACAGTAAATATAGCATATATATTTACTCTATGAGTCAGTAGCCACAAAAATGAACAATTTAAAAATCACAGAAGTAAAATATACCAAGTGTCTGTATTTTATATTATTCTACTCTTACCTCTTACAGTTTTCGAAACTGAAACCTCCGAACCGAGGCTGACACACACACGCTGTCACCATGACCCAAACTCCTATTTTCCGGAAATGGCCCAGCACTGGAGCTCAGTGGTCTCAATACTCTATTCGACAACTTTCCCGTAACAACTCGGAAGCGCGTCACGTCTCCATCACACATGGGACCACTGGCTGAAGAAAGTGAGGAAAGAGAGACGATCGGGAGTAGATTTTAAAATACGAATGCACTTTCCCTCTGTAATCAGCATAAACACGTCTGAAAGTGATTTCTTTAGTCTCGTCCATTTATTTTAAACAGTGAACCGAATTATATACACTCACCGGCCATTTTAATAGGAACACCTGTATGCGTATGCACAGTGCGTGATTATTACACTCTTACAGCACGATGACACAGTGGCTACAGGCTCTATATGAGGCAGTAGCCACAAAAATTGTGATGTTCAACGAATATTCAACTCGTAAGATGTGGATTTGAGCAAACAGCTGGTTGTCCCGGACAGTCGGACTACCATTCATGTCGAGCCCCGGACTGGTCCATGTTTCCATGAAAGCTGGGTTTCTGTTTGATCATGTGACTTTAATGCAAAAAACATGTTTCCATTTCAATTTAGTGAAGTATCACTTCATAAAATTGTCTGAAAAACCACCTCATGCAAATGTAAAAACTTTGCGATATTTGAGTTGTTTTTTTTATTTGCTGTTTCAAATTGTGCATTAAGCAGATGAACAGAAACACAGCAAATGTCAGGAGGAATTTCTGCTCTTCTGACCTGCAGTGGAGAGCAGTGTGATCCCCAGCACAGTCTTGTACAAGGATTTAGTGACTTTAATATTAGCGACACTGGTGTTAGCAAAACTGCAGTTTTATTTTATTTTTTAAATATATTTCCTTTTCCGTCCCTGTGTATCATCTCAGACTGGATTCCTCTCTCGCTGGATGACAAAACGGCTCAGAAGCTGCTCTGGATCTCAGAGGGTGGGGCTAAAGTGTCCCGGATGTCCGACCAGCCGTGTCCCGCACTGGACCGACCCGAAAGATACGAACACGCTCCTCAGGTCTTTACAAAATACACACACACACACACACACACACACACACACACACACACACACAATTTTTCCTCTTGACTCTGCTGCTCATTTTCAATCCCATTTCATTATCTGTACGATCACATGACTTTGAGTCTTTGATGTATATTATTTATATAAAATTTATAAATATATATATAAAAATGTCTATGAACCAGGATTTTAGCTTTTCATTAAAAGTTCCCGTCGAGGTTCAGCTCAGGTTATTGTACCCCATAATAAACCCAGTGTGTAATGTTTTTAATCATATTATTGATATTCCACACATGATGTTCGAGCAGAAGTTATTTTATTAATGCATCGCTACACGGAGAAATAATGATTTTTCATACGATTGTTTCCAGATTTCTCTTAAACTGTTGCAGGAAACTGTTAAAAAAACAACAACAAACACAGATTTACGTCATTATTTTTGTCTTCTCACAAACAGCTTTATCTGTAACGTAACTGTTACAGATAAAATGCTCCCGACATTTTGCAGTTTCTCTGGAAGCAGATGAAGGTAGTCTGGACAAAGCAAACTCTATCAAAAGCTTGGCAGAGAGCAGGGGGTGTAATGATACCCAAGGAAAAGGATGCCTCTAACATCAACCAATTCCGGCAGATCAGTCTCCTTAATGTTGAAGGCAAGATCTTCTTTAGCATTATTGCTCAAAGACTGGCAACCTACCTGAAACAGAACGGCCTGATTGACACGTCAGTGCAGAAGGCTGGGATACCAGGCTTCTCAGGATGCTTAGAACACACAAGCATCATATGGCATCAAATCCAGTCTGCAAAACAGGAAGGAAGAGACCTGCACATCTTATTCCTGGACCTAGCCAACGCTTTTGGATCTGTCCCTCATTCTGTCATCTGGTTAGCCTTCGACTTCTTTCATGTGCCAGAAAACATCACGAACCTGGTCAGAAACTACAACCCCGATTCCAAAAAAGTTGGGACAAAGTACAAATTGTAAATAAAAATGGAATGCAATAATTTACAAATCTCAAAAACTGATATTGTATTCACAATAGAACATAGACAACATATCAAATGTCGAAAGTGAGACATTTTGAAATTTTATGCCAAATATTGGCTCATTTGAAATTTCATGACAGCAACACATCTCAAAAAAGTTGGGACGGGGGCAATAAGAGGCTGGAAAAGTTAAAGGTACAAAAAAGGAACAGCTGGAGGACCAAATTGCAACTCATTAGGTCAATTGGCAATAGGTCATTAACATGACTGGGTATAAAAAGAGCATCTTGGAGTGGCAGCGGCTCTCAGAAGTAAAGATGGAAAGAGGATCACCAATCCCCCTAATTCTGCGCCGACAAATAGTGGAGCAATATCAGAAAGGAGTTCGACAGTGTAAAATTGCAAAGAGTTTGAACATATCATCATCTACAGTGCATAATATCATCAAAAGATTCAGAGAATCTGGAAGAATCTCTGTGCGTAAGGGTCAAGGCCGGAAAACCATACTGGGTGCCCGTGATCTTCGGGCCCTTAGACGGCACTGCATCACATACAGGCATGCTTCTGTATTGGAAATCACAAAATGGGCTCAGGAATATTTCCAGAGAACATTATCTGTGAACACAATTCACCATGCCATCTGCCGTTGCCAACTAAAACTCTATAGTTCAAAGAAGAAGCCGTATCTAAACATGATCCAGAAGCGCAGACGTCTTCTCTGGGCCAAGGCTCATTTAAAATGGACTGTGGCAAAGTGGAAAACTGTTCTGTGGTCAGACGAATCAAAATTTGAAGTTCTTTATGGAAATCAGGGACGCCGTGTCATTCGGACTAAAGAGGAGAAGGACGACCCAAGTTATCATCAGCGCTCAGTTCAGAAGCCTGCATCTCTGATGGTATGGGGTTGCATTAGTGCATGTGGCATGGGCAGCTTACACATCTGGAAAGACACCATCAATGCTGAAAGGTATATCCAGGTTCTAGAGCAACATATGCTCCCATCCAGACGACGTCTCTTTCAGGGAAGACCTTGCATTTTCCAACATGACAATGCCAAACCACATACTGTATCAATTACAGCATCATGGCTGCGTAGAAGAAGGGTCCGGGTACTGAACTGGCCAGCCTGCAGTCCAGATCTTTCACCCATAAAAAACATTTGGCGCATCATAAAACAGAAGATACTACAAAAAAGACCTAAGACAGTTGAGCAACTAGAATCCTACATTAGACAAGAATGGGTTAACATTCCTCTCCCTAAACTTGAGCAACTTGTCTCCTCAGTCCCCAGACATTTACAGACTGTTGTAAAGAGAAAAGGGGATGTCTCACAGTGGGAAACATGGCCTTGTCCCAACTTTTTTGAGATGTGGTGTTGTCATGAAATTTAAAATCACCTAATTTTTCTCTTTAAATGATACATTTTCTCAGTTTAAACATTTGATATGTCATCTACGTTCTATTCTGAATAAAATATGGAATTTTGAAACTTCCACATCATTGCATTCCGTTTTTATTTACAATTTGTACTTTGTCCCAACTTTTTTGGAATCGGGGTTGTACTTCCAAGATTTGCAATTCTGCATAAACAACTACAGAATATACAACATCATGGCAATTACTGGAAGTGGGGATAATGGCAGGATGTACCATCTCCCCACTAGCCTTCACTATGGCGATGAAAGTGATCATCCGGGCTTCCAAATGGGTTGTCGGAGGAGAATGTCTGCAGGATGGACAGCGATTACCTCCTATTCGTCCCTACATGGATGACCTGACCACCCTGACCGCCACCATCCCATGCACCAAGCGTTTGCTGGAAAAGCTTCACAACAATATAACATGGGCTGGTATGAAGTTTTAACCCAGCAAATCCAGAAGCATTTCCATCATCAGAGGAAAACTCGTAGACCAGAGATTCCACATTGGCAAAACACCCATTCCAATGGTGTCAGAGCAGCCAGTCAAGAGCTTGGGACGGTGGTACAATGAAAGCCTCAAAGACTCAGACCAGAGTAACCAGCTGAGGGAGGAAACCATCAAAAGGCCTATCCACCGTAGACAAGACCCCACTTCCTGACAAGCTGAAACTGTGGTGTCTGAAATTTGGACTACTCCCTCGTCTGATGTGGCCCCTTACGGTCTACGAGGTCCCCATCACCAAGGTTGAGAAACTGGAGAGGACAGTCAGTTCTTACATTAAGAACTGGACTCCCGCGTTGTCTCAGCAGTATCAGGTTGTATGGACGGGGAGCTCTGGAACTGCCTGTCTCCAGCCTCACTGAAGAGTACAAGTGTACTAAAGTGAGGCTGGAGATGACTCTGACTGAGTCTCACGATGTAGCAATACGAGCAGCTGCCCCCAGACTGGCAACTGGGAGGAAATGGACCCTATCAGAAGCTGTACAGCAAGCACAATCTGCTCTCAGGCATGGAGACATAGTGGGACATGTTCAACAGGGAAGAACAGGGCTTGGTTTTGGTGCAAGTCGACCAATGTCAAGTCAAGTCAAGTTTATTTGTATAGCGCTTTTAACAATAAACATTGTCGCAAAGCAGTTTTACAGAATTTGAATGACTTAAAACATGAGCTAATTTTGTCCCTAATCTATCCCCAATGATGAAGCCTGTGGCAATGGTGGCAAGGAAAAACTCCCTCAGACGACATGAGGAAGAAACCTCGAGAGGAACCAGACTCAAAAGGGAACCCATCCTCATTTGGGCAACAACAGACAGCATGACTATAACATTAACAGTTTTAACATGAAGACAGTTTCATTGATGTGGCACAAGGCTCCATCCACTGAGAGAAGAAAGCTGGTGGTTGAGCAGGTTCAGCACCAAGAGGAGGCAGAGCGATGTACAAAGGCAGTCTCACAGTCCAAACAGGGACAGTGGACCAGCTGGGACAACCTGGAACATCGCAAGCTCACATGGAGGGATCTTTGAGAAATGGAAGGAAGCAGACTCAGCCTCATCATCAGAGCCACCTATGATGTTCTTCCTACTCCCAAAAACCTACAGCAGTGGATAGATCATCATCCCACATGCGCTCTCTGCTAAACACTTGCAACATTGAGGCACATCCTTACCGGCTGCAAAACCAGCCTGTCCCAAGGTCACTACACCTGGAGGCACAACCAGGTCTTGCAGCAGCTGGCGATCACCCTAGAAGAAAGGAGAACCACCACCAATGCCCTCCCTCCTTCAATGCCTGAAATATCAAGCATCACTCCTTTTGTGAAAGCAGGCAAACGTCCAGTGAAATCACTGGCAAGAGTGAACACGACCCTCCTAGACCCGGCCCATGACTGGGAAATGCAGGTCGACCTTGGCCATAAACTTGTCTTTCCAACCGAGATAGTAACAACTACTCTCAGGCCAGACCTCATCCTGTGGTCAACTTCCCAGAAAATTCTATACATCCTGGAACCGACGGTACGATGGGAAGCTGCTGTTGAAGAGGCATACGAGCGGAAAAGCCTGAAGTATGCTGAAATAGCAGCCCAGGCAGAACAACGCAACTGGCATACCAAGGTGTTCCCAGTAGAAGTTGGGTGTAGAGGGTTTGTTGCCAAGACTACAACTAGGCTCCTGAACAGAATGGGAGTGAAAGAACAGGCCTTCCGACAAGCAGTGAAGTCACTCTCAGAGGCTGCGGAGCGAAGCAGCCACTTGCTGTGGATCAAGAGGAAGGACTCCAGCTGAGCTGTGAGATGACCACTGAGGGGTAAAAACAGTGGGGGGCACACCTTGGATGCCAGGTGTCACCGTTGAGCCTTCTGGAGGTGTCGTGGGCCTAAATCAATGAAACATCAAGGAAGGAGGGTGCCCACCTGATGACCCCAATGAAGTTTTTACCGCTCTCCCCTCAAGACAACAGGCAAAAGGCAGTGCTGATTATTCAAAGGATTGTATCATCAAGTCCGACAAGCTCCACCCACCATGCAATGACATCACAACTCTGAAAAGCTTGTTCTTGAGATCTAAATTTGTCATTATGACGTTATCACACGTCAGTGTCCTTTATAAACCACACAAAAAAACACAAAAAAGTCACTAATAAAAAAAGGTTATTGAAAAGATTAATTTGTATTTAATTAAAAATTTAATTAAAAAGAGATATTTAATTAAAGATTAAATCTCATATCTCTAGCCGCTTTATCCTGTTCTACAGGGTCGCAGGCAAGCTGGAGCCTATCCCAGCTGACTACGGGCGAAAGGCGGGGTTCACCCTGGACAAGTCGCCAGGTCATCACAGGGCTGACACATAGACACAGACAACCATTCACACTCACATTCACACCTACGCTCAATTTAGAGTCACCAGTTAACCTAACCTGCATGTCTTTGGACTGTGGGGGAAACCGGAGCACCCGGAGGAAACCCACGCGGACACGGGGAGAACATGCAAACTCCGCACAGAAAGGCCCTCGCCGGCCACGGGGCTCGAACCCGGATCTTCTTGCTGTGAGGCAACAGCGCTAACCACTATGCCACCGTGCCACCAAGATTAAATATATTACTTAAAAATATTCAGACATTAAATGAAGCATAATAACGTAAAGAATAAATTAGTGTAAAAGTTTAGGGGGAAATTTTTGAGAAAAGTGCAATCCAAAAAAAAAAAAAAACAACCAGCATTTAAATGTATTTATTTTATATATATCTTGGCACGGTGGTGTAGTGGTTAGTGCTGTCGCCTCACAGCAAGAAGGTCCGGGTTCAAGCCCCGTGGCCGGCGAGGGCCTTTCTGTGTGGAGTTTGCATGTTCTCCCCGTGTCCGCGTGGGTTTCCTCCGGGTGCTCCGGTTTCCCCCACAGTCCAAAGACATGCAGGTTAGGTTAACTGGTGACTCTAAATTGAGCGTAGGTGTGAATGTGAGTGTGAATGGTTGTCTGTGTCTATGTGTCAGCCCTGTGATGACCTGGCGACTTGTCCAGGGTGTACCCCGCCTTTCGCCCGTAGTCAGCTGGGATAGGATCCAGCTCGCCTGCGACCCTGTAGAACAGGATAAAGCGGCTACAGATAATGAGATGAGATAAAATATATACAAGTTAAGTAATTAAAAAAATACACAAGTTAGTTATTGGATATCAAGAGAAAATGTTATAACATTCTTTTTCTTTTAATGAAACAGAGATGTGGAATGGAGGTGATGGAGAGAAAGAAGGATGAGAAGGACAGTTTTCTCTAAATTTTTGTTTTTCATTTGAAGAAAAAAACAAGCACAAAGAGCACACACACACACTGATGTGTCATATACAATTATATCATACGAGTGTGTAGCATTTCTGCTTTAAAAGATAAAAAATGGCTTGTTTGTAAATATGGGACAAAAATATGCTTCTTATTTTTTAGGAATATTGTTGTATAAAAGAAAGAAAGAAATTAGTATTGAAGAAAAATTGAGCAGCTCTTATTTTCCTCCTCATCCAGGTGGTGTGTAAGGAGGGTCTCCTGGGTCGCCGTGGTTACTGGGAGGCGGAGTATGAAGGCTGGGTGGTGATGGGTGTGGTGTACGCCAGCAGCGGGCGCAAAGTTAAAGACGGGGCGTGTGGCCTGGGTGAGAACGAGGCATCGTGGGCCGTGGGCTGGGGCGGAACCGGTTTCCAAGCCTGGCACAACAGTGAGAGTGTGGAGATCCAGAGTCACCAAAGCAACACCATCGGCATCTATGTGGACCAACCGGCCGGCATCGTCGCCTTCTACTTGGTGGAGGGCGAGCCGAGAGAGGCGCGACTCCTGTACCGCTACAAAACCTGCTTCAAGGACAACCTCCTGCCCGGGTTCTGGGTAGGAGAGAAATCCTCCTGTATGATCCGCAAGAAAGATTAATGCAGAGCAGGAAGAGGAAGAGGATCAGGCTCATGGATACGGCTCACAAAGTGTCGAAAAGCAACGATGAATAAAATTCACTAATTTATGACACAAAGTTAGAAATACTGTAGTTTCCCTTCCTCTGTGTCTAGAAAGTTCTGAAGAATTTGTTTTGTGATCCAAATAAAGTGTGATGTTCTGACCGTGCCCAGTTTCTGAATTCCGGATCCTGATTGGTCCAGAAGGTGTTGGTTTATTTCCTATAACAGCAGTTGGGCCAGGGCGGCACGGTGGTGTAGTGGTTAGCGCTGTCTCCTCACAGCAAGAAGGTCCGGGTTCGAGCCCCGTGGCCGGCGAGGGCCTTTCTGTGTGGAGTTTGCATGTTCTCCCCGTGTCCGCGTGGGTTTCCTCCGGGTGCTCCGGTTTCCCCCACAGTCCAAAGACATGCAGGTTAGGTTAACTGGTGACTCTAAATTGAGCGTAGGTGTGAATGTGAGTGTGAATGGTTGTCTGTGTCTATGTGTCAGCCCTGTGATGACCTGGCGACTTGTCCAGGGTGAACCCCGCCTTTCGCCCGTAGTCAGCTGGGATAGGTTCCAGCTTGCCTGCGACCCTGTAGAACAGGATAAAGCGGCTACAGATAATGAGATGAGCAGTTGGGCCATTCTCAGAAAAATGTGACGAGTAACGGTAAAGACATTTGAAAATTTTTTATATATACTAATTTTAGTTACAATCCCTGTAAATATATTTAATAGACAAAAAAAGCATATTTCATGAATTCACAAAGAAAGAGATATTGTCCCAGTCATTGTCTTTACCGTTACCCTGTAGAGTAATGGTAAAGCCAAAACTGGGTAACGGTAAAGACATTTCATGGCATTTTGGGGTCACTGAGTGCAGAAAAGAAGATAAAACAAATTATGCATTTTTTATCCCATCCTAACTTGCTACTTGGCTAATGAAACTTTTTCAACATGCAGCCTCGTTATTTTTATTATTCAGGAGTAACTGCAAAAATAGTTCATTTCCCTGATATCTCGAAATTTCATATTTACCTGATCAGTATTCTGGATTCCAACATTCATGCACCAGTGATTTTTTTTTTTCAAAATGGCTGCTCAACATCCTGCTCCTTCCTCATGTCGCTGCACTGCCCTCTACTGTCAAAGCCCTGACTGACAGCATGATTTTACCATCTGAGTAACAGTAAAGACATCAAGAAAGTGCACATTCTTACGCATATATTTTAAGCTATACACCAAAAACTGATGACGCAAAGATCAAGATATGTTCCACAATAAAAAGTGAAGGTCATATTTCAGAAAGAAAAGTGAAAATAAAATTAAAAACAAATGAATTATTTTCATTCAAATTTCACTAATCCTCATTTACGCTACGTTCACACTGCAAGGCTTAATGCTCAATTCCGATTTTTTTGTGAAATCCGATTTTTTTGTGAGGTCGTTCACATTAACAAATATATGCGACTTGTATGTGATCCTCAGTATGAACGAAAAGCGACCTAAAAGTGTTCCGCATGCGCATTGCAGGATACGACGACGTCACACGCAGTGAGCATGGCCAGTGTTTACGGAAGTAAAACCGCCCGGTTGCGGTATGACCCATCCAATCTAGCTTGAATAGCTGCATCCCCCCAAATGGAAATCAGCTCCCTAACCTCTGCGTCCTTCCACTGAGAAGATTCAGAACCTTCACAGCCCGAAGCGTCCCTCGCATTGATGTCATGCGCAGGGGCGCAGATACGTTTTTTTTAACTGGGAGGGACAAAAAACTGGGGGGGACAAAGCTGCCAGCAAACCAACCCCAACCCCGATATGCCTGTCAAACTTGTTGTTAGTAACCATAGCAACCAAGCTCGAGCTCGCAACCTGTGCAGTCTGCGCAGCTCAACCAACTGAATATCAGTCTTTGTTTTATGTGAGTTGTTGCAACTATGTATACACTGCTGTGCACCTCAATAAACCGAATGGTAATTAGTCTTTTGATTTTTCCGTGAGGTTTGCCTTATGCAAAGAAAGACAGCATAGACGTTTTTTCCTCCCTATAAGTGGGGGGGGACCGAACGAGGTGAATTTAAATCTGGGTGGGACGAGTCCCCCCCTCTATCTGCGCCCGTGATTATGCGCCATGTTGTTGTAACTTTTTTTGAGAGACCCGCCGCCTACTTCAGCGCAGAATAGTGACGTTTGTGGCTTGTTGATGACGTGTAAGTCGGATGAATGCGACCTGGCGGTTCAGACTGAAGTCGCATATGAAAAGAGCGGATAGGGATCGGAATTAGCACCACATATCCAAACGGCCTGGGTCGGATTTGAAAAAATCGGATCTGTGTCGTTCATATTGTCAATAAAAGATCGGATACAGGTCACATATGGGCGAAAAGATCGGATTTGAGTCACTTCAGCCTGCAGTGTGAACGTAGCCTTAGACACATGGCGGTAATGACATTTTGGTTTATTTAGGCGAAATAAAATTTTTTGCAAATGCAGACAAGTTGTCTCAATTTTTTTTTTACTGCTCTGTTAAATTATTTCTGAAAATAAATGTATAATCGAGGGCCAGAATTAATGGTTTTAGAGAAAAAACAAACTTTGTGTTTAAAACTGAATGTCCGTTTTTTTGAGAATGGCCTGGTTCTCACAGTAGAAATCACAGCTCTTCGTTAATGCACTCGTTGTAAACAATATGACACATGTACGTTTCTATAGTAACGGCTCTTTGAGGGTGGATACGATGACTATTTATTTATTCATCCATCAGTGATGGAAGGAGTCTCCAGTTTCAGCGCTGACTTTCCGATAAAATAACCTCCTGAAGTGTTTTATTTATTAATAATAATAATAATAATAATAATACAACTGCAACTTTCTTACCATTGAGATGTTTTGTTAATTAAGCAACATGTCAGACTTTTTATCCGTTTATTGTTACATTTAGCGTTATGAGACACCTTACAGGAAAGTGTTACAAAGTGCTGACACTGAATTATTTATTCTGTAAAATTGTTAAGGAAATAAGTCCTTACAGGAAGTGTCATGCCCCTCCCCCCTGGCCGGTGGATGAGCCGTTACTATAGAAACAATGATGTATTAATGATTTAAAGCTGCAGTACAGACTCGAGGACGTCCATACAGAGAACACTGAAGAAATGTCAACATTTTTTGTTCAACAACAAACGATCAGTTTTATTCAAAACATTCTGTTTATACACTGAACACATGGTGTGAAATGTGTAAGACTGACATCATCATCATCATCAGTCATTCACAGACGTCGCACTCCACCGTTATCGTGTTAGTGCAAAAAAATTCACCTCACATATCGGAGCGTAGTGTCGATTTCCAAAGAACGTAGTGTTTAGCTCCTTTCACTCTCCCTCGATATATCAGCGTGTAAATTAGCTTCATATGGTGTCAGCAACACCCGCGAACGCGGCGCGTGCTGATTCTCTTAGTGTTGCTCACATACGACAGCTTGAAAGGTCATGTGACCGAAAGCAACGTGTGGACGATGAGACTGTTCATCTGAAATCTAGTTTAGCGACAGAACTGCGAATGATGATGCAAGCAAACATCCAGCTTTATGCTTCACTAGATTTATGCCAACGACTTTTTTTTTTTTAATATTGCTAGCAAGATTAGCATGAGTTAGCTAAACCTGTAGCAATCCGAACAGGAACAGGTGAGAATAAAAGCAGCCATCGCTGACTGATTGTTTTTTCCAGAAGCATAAGCAGAACTCGTCTCGTGCTTCGAGATGCTCATCCTAAAGATTTCCATATTCCGACAAATTGGGTCAATTCTTGAGAAGTTCTCCGTGTCCTCCGTGTTAATTTCAGCTCCACCCAGGTTCACGTACAGATCGGACTAATATTAAATGCCAAGGCCGATCTACGTTCCTTCCACCCGAGTTCACAAGGACATTTTAAAGCAGGAAAAAGAAAGGTGTCAATATGCATCGTTGCTTTGTTGTGGGCGGAACCTGAATATTCATCTCCGCCCCCAGACCTGTTCATAATGATGACTTGATGATAAAGATATGAGGCACAACGTTATAAAAAACTGAGTTATTAAAAAAATTATTTTTAAAAAGGAAAAATGGAAATAAAATCCAAACTATAGAGATGGAGGTATTAAACCACCAATGCGCAACACTTATAAAAGTCATGATTATAATGGTAATAATGTATCGCAATATCGATATCGTATTATCGTATCGTGCAGCTATACGTCATTAACGTTACTCAAATGAACACCAGAGTGGATTCGGACACTAAAAACATCCTTGTGAACGCAGCTTCTCTTTTTTTTTTTTTAATTTATTTAAATCCAGGATCAGCTCCTCCCTAAACACACCAGTGTTTACAAAAGGCAAGCACTGATCCTAAAACAGCTCGATACGGCTCAATAAGATCTCAAACTCCGTCTTTCCTTCTGCCTTGTTTTAAAAAAAAAAAAAAAGGAAATTTAGGTTAAATGTTGAGACCAGTCTTAGAGTCTAAAAAATAACAGGTTCGGGTCGTATTTACATCCCAGTTCATTTTCACACACATCCCGTCTCAGGTAATGTCTTAGAATTTGTTACTTACACACACACACACACACACACACACACACTCCATCAGTGCTTGAGAGAGAAGTCGCCCGTGTTGAGCCGAGGTCGAGGCAGCGCGCCGAACATCTCCGTTCCATCAGTGGCTGCCGGAGCTAAAAGAGCCTTCATGCTGGCAGCGATGCGATCGAGATCCGCACAGCCGGCCTACAACACACACACGATAACAAAAAAATACTTCATCTCATTCCTCTGACTTTCATTAAAGCCTAAAGAAAAAACAAATCTGAACAAGCTTCAGCTCAACCTGTCAATCAAGCCAGCTCATTAGCATATTAGGCCACACCCATCAGATGGACCTGATTACATTAAGTTTCATCACATTTCTCATTCAAGCCCATGTTTCATATGTAAGAATAAACCTTAAAAAAAGAAGTGCGGAATCTGGATGCTGGTGAAGCTGGATGTCCGTTTACGACCCAATCACGTCACACTGTGCTTCGTTTATCACGCTGGATTATTCATAAACTGCTCTTACGAGCGTTTATACAAAAGACATCTGGTTTTCATGAAAATCTTGTATGCGCTCCGGAGTGTGTAAATTTACACACAAGACAATTAACTAATTTAAACCTTGACTTGACTGATTTTAAAACCACATCAATCACATGGATTACTGCACTTTTATATCTGGGTTATAGCGTCGAGTTTAAACTGCCCGTTTGTCTGTCTGCGCAAACAAACGCCTCAGATGACAAAAGATTTAATGATAATAAATTATTATTAATATTATACAACATTAGATATTTTTATTGGCATAGAAAGAGTTAAAATAACTCCCACTTCTGTTCTTACCCTGACTGTTCATTTCATGCTCCCAGCTTTCTGTGCACATTACCTTTTATGGAGTTTTGTGGGCGTCGCCACATGCAAAATCATCTGTATTAGAAACATTCTTTGCACTTTACGGATGATCAGCGTGCACACGCACGCACGCACACAAGTATAAAGAAAATCAGCATTATTAAAAGCGTGTGCTGGGATTTATACACTATACCTCACTATACCTCTTGCATTTTAACGTGATAGTGTAAGACAGAACGCAATTGGCTAAAACGTGATGAGGAATTAACTGTGGTGTAAACACGGAGCAAAAACAATCATGCGTAAATAAACTACAAGCTCACCCGCTCTCCACTGTGAGAGTCGCCCTGCGCCGAGCGGTTGTTCCTGTAGCCCCACACAGGCACCGAGACGGGCAGCGAGCGCGCCAGAGCTGTGGGGTGAGACAGACGAGACACTGCCGGGTGACCCATGGCCACGCCTCGAGGAGGTGGAGGAGGAGGAGCTTCCTCGCTCAGAGAACCTTAACACAAACAATATCATCACAACCTAATGAGTAAAACCAAACCGGTCTGACCTCTACTGGTCACATGTTACAATTACAGGCGTCTCAGTAAAGGAGTAACGTTATAAAACCGCAAGGAATAAATTCTGACCATCAGTGCTCTCCTCTTCACCATCCGACTCGAAAAACGGCTCACAGTCATGAGACAGAGAGTCTTCATCCATGGAGAACACACCTGAGAGAGAGATTTAGACAGAGAGCAAGAGAGAGTGAGTTGTGATAAAGAAAGAAAGAAAGAAAGAAAGAAAGAAAGAAAGAAAGAAAGAAAGAAAGAAAGAAAGAAAGAAAGAAAGAAAGAAAGAAAGAAAGAAAGAAAGAAAGAAAGAAAGAAAGTTGTGATAGGGACAGCAAGACAGAGAGAGAGCAAGACAGACAGAGAGTAAGACAGAGAGAGCAAGACAGAGAGAGAGTAAGCAAGAGAGAAAGAGAAAGACAGAGTGTGATAGGGAGAGCAAGATAGAGAGAGAGAGACAGAAAGAGTGAGAGAGAGAGAAAGCAATAGGGACAGCAAAACAGAGAGAGACAGAAAGAGTGTGTGAGATAGGGACAGCAAGACAGAGAAAGAGAGTGGAGAGAGAGAGAGAGAGAGCGCAATAGGGACAGCAAGACAGAGAGAGAGAGAGAGAGAGAGAGAGAGAGAGAGTGTGTGTGTGTGTGTGTGTGTGTGTGAGAGAGAGAGAGAGATAGGGAGAGCAAGACAGAAAAATAGACACCGAAAGAGAGAGAGAGAGAGAGAGAGAGAGAGAGAGAGAGAGAGACAAAGGGAAAATAAAAGCGGAAGAATGAACAATAAAAGAAACAGACAGACCACACACACCTGTCGACTCGTTGAGATTGTGTCTGCGTCCATCCATATCATCCTCCTCTCCGTTGTCCTCCTCTTCCTCCTCCAGGTCCACGATGCCAGCCCTCTCCCTCGCTCTCTCTACCTCCCCCATAGCCGCCCTGTCTCTCTCTCTCCCTCCGTTCCCCTGCTGAGCCGAGGGCAGGGCGCTGACCGCCGCAGGACTGTAGATGGACGGGTAGCTCTGAGAGTACAGTCTCACTCCAGGACTGACCGAACCCGAACCCAAACCCAACCCCGAGCCCCCATCACCCACCGGCGTCTGAGAAGGAGAAGAAGAAAATAAAAGGAGTCTGGGAGCATTCTTTACTCCTTAACCAGACTTTAAAAGTTCAGTAATGAGATGCAACCTCATCACCATGTGCAATGAGCGCGGAGCGTGAATACAGAGCTGTCTGGGATTCAACCCGACTGCGTTACAGGTTCTGTCAACTTAATTAAATATCAGCAATGAAAAAAAATCTAATAAAAACAAAAATCTGTGTTTTGTTAATTCACGTGAACCTTTATTTAACTGACAAAGTACAAAGAAAAGATTTTCAGCAGTTTTACTGACCAACTTAATTCTATTTTATAAATATTAACAAAGCTAGAATTTAAAGCTTGTTGGGACAGAGCTATTATTCCATCATGTTACATCACCTTTCCTTTAATTACACTTTAATCGTATCTGATCTGAGATCTGAAGATACGAATTGTTGCAGTTGGAATTTTTTTCCATTCTTGCCTGATACAAGACTTCAGCTGCTCAACAGTCCGTGGTCGACGTTGTTTGATTCTCCTGTTCATGAGGTGTCATACACTCTCAATAGGAGACAGCTCTGGAGTGGCAGCAGGCCAGTCAAGCACACGCACTCTGTGTCTATGAAGCCTGTGCAGAACGAGGCGTGACATTGTCCTGCTCAAATAAGCATGGACTTCCCAGGAAGAGATGATGCCTTGATGGCAATATGTGTCTCTCTAAAATCCCAATACACCAATGGTACCTTCACACCCATGCTGTGGGCACTGATCCCCCTCATACCATCACAGATGCTGGATTTTGCATCTTTCTCTGATAACAAACTGGATGGTCGTGTTCACCTTTGCCACTGAGAACTCGACGTCCAGTTTTCCTGAAAACGAGCTGAAATGTGACTCATCTGACCACAGCACACGCTTCCACTGTCTTCCGGTCCACCTGAGATGAGTTCCGGCCCAGAGAAATCAATAGCGTTTCTGTATAGAACTGATGAATGGCTTCCTCCTTGTGTAATACAGTTTCAGGTTGCATTTCTGGATGCAGCGGTGGACTGTGTTCAGTGACGACGGTTTTCTGAAGTCCTCCTGAGCCCATGTCGTTATATTTGTCACATTAGCATGACAGTTTCTCAGGCAGTGCCGCCTGAGGGCTCGAAGGTCACGCCCATTCACTAGTGGTTTCTGACCCCGCCCTTTACACACTGAGATGTCTCTGAATTCCCTGAATCTTTTCACAATATTATGTTCTGTAGATTTTGAAAGACCTAAAATCTTGCGTTGGGAAACGTTCTTTTTGAATCGGCGAACAATTCTCTCAGGAACTTTGACACAAAGCGGTGAGCCACGTCCATCTGTACTTACACAGACTGAGCCTTTGGTGCTGCTCCTTTTAAACCCAAATTATGTGACCAATTAACCTGATGACTGTGGAATCTTCCAGAATGGTGTTAGCTGAATATCCTACAAACTTTTCAGACTTATTTTGTCTCTGTCCCAACGTTTTTTGAGTGTGTTACAGGAATCAAATTTTAACTTCATTTATATTTACATAACACAATTAAAGTTGGTCAGTAAAACTATTAAAAAAAACTTTTCTTTGTACTTTTATCAGTTAAATAAAGCTTCACGTGAATTAACCAAAAAAAAAAAATCACAGATTTGTTTTTATTGTATTTTGGAAAATAGCCCAACTTTTCTCGACATGGGGTCTGTAAGATATCAGCAATGCAATAAAATATTAAAAATAAATACAAACTATAGTTTGTTGGGATAATCTTAATATCAGCAATAAAATAAATAAATAAGCAGCTGTACAAAAAAAAAAAGAAATAAATTAATAAATAAATACATTTAAGAGACAAGATGCTACAAGATAAAAGTGAGCCAAACATTAGCAAAAAATTAATCAAATAAAATTACATAATTTTTTTTTTTAAAGTCAAAATACTTATTGATGCCGTGGTGAGCCTAATATCAGCAACAAAATAAAATAAAAAGAATAAAATGGTTTTATGTGTTTAAGAAGTTGGAGAATTTTTTACTTAAATATCATAAAGTAATTACATTTAAGAAATTATTCAGGAATTTGTCAGAAAGTACAAAGTACGACATCACGTCTCCATCGCAAGACGATGTACTAACCGGCCTCTCAGAGGAAATGTCCACGCCCAGTTTGGCCCCGCCCTCCCCTGTGGACAGGCGGGCGTGTCTCTGTGCCGTCAGCACTGTGGTGGAATGGAGCACGCCGATGTCGTCCAGGTATCGGCGTGACGCCTCGGCAAGCGCCCCCTGACCCCACACGTGATAACCAAAATCCCACTTCCTGCTTCCTGCCGTCACGGCTACGCCCCCTTCTCTCTTTATCACGGCTTCTCCTTCAGTGCTGGATGGGAGGAACTTCTTGCAGGCGGTCAGGATGGCCAGGTCACAGCCCGATTTCTGGCAGTATGCCTCGGCGGCGGTGAGCAGAGCCAGCCAGCTTTCCTGGTGGTTATCCGGGATGTCCAGCTCAGAGATTTTGGAGACGGAGGCCATGACGAAGCGTCAGATAGCACCGGGTGTTTGTATCACATCAAACAGGACGTCAAGATGATCTGTGTGTAGTGTTGAGTGTGTGTGTTCGCTTACAGATGATGAGTAGAGCTCGAGTTGGTGTCTCAGGGAGCTGAGGAGAGAGACGAGACAAGACGAGACGAGACGCTCACTACTGATGTTGCCTGGGAATAAAACAAGAACACAGGAATAAGTGACATCATCATCAGTTCCTGTAAAAGTCATTTTCATGGGATTCATCTTCTGAGACCTGAAGTCTTCAACACCCTCCACATTTAGGACGTGTAAATCCATATTCTGTTTTTTTCCTCCATATTTGCATATTCAGTAAACGTTGGAGGACTTGTGTGTTTGTTTTCCTGATTTCTGTTGTTGCTGTGTCACGAGTTACACAACGTGATCGTTCGAGAAACTTGTGCAGGTCATCAGACCCATAAATTTGTTCAAGGAGTCTGAATGAACGAACGAACAAATAGCATGATTTTAAGGTCAAAATAGGAGCATTCAAATCCATCTTCATAGCTAGAAAAAATTTTTAATATATTTGTAATACAGAAAAGATAATAAATTAATAAAACAAAAGATTGTGAGATAATCTCAACACCATTTGTATCCTGAGTGATTTTTTTAAACTCCATCACCAAGCCTTAAAAAAATGTATTATTATTATTATTATTATTTTACTAAATAATTAAACAAACAATCAGAACATTAGATCTACACTATATGCTGATAAAAAAAAAAGTATTAACCATTATGAAAAACTTCTGGAACTGAGGCAGTGAGGTGTGCGTCGTCTTCAGCCCTATTCAGATGGGATTATATACACACATGGTGTCACTGAGTAATTTACATCACAGGAGCCACTCTGTGATTTTATTTCCATCCAGATTTTCCACAATGGTGTTTTTCTTCATCCTTCTCCAAGAAAATATCAGCCTTGCTGTTTGTCTCGAAACTTAACGCTCATCTGATTAGTCCAGACACATGCCCGATTCACTACACAGATGTCTCCTCACAGTGGGCAGCATGAAGGTCCAGGTTCGAGCCCCGTGGCCGGCGAGGGCCTTTCTGTGCGGAGTTTGCATGTTCTCCCCGTGTCCGCGTGGGTTTCCTCCGGGTGCTCCGGTTTCCCCCACAGTCCAAAGACATGCAGGTTAGGTTAACTGGTGACTCTAAATTGACCGTAGGTGTGAATGTGAGTGTGAATGGTTGTCTGTGTCTATGTGTCAGCCCTGTGATGACCTGGCGACTTGTCCAGGGTGAACCCCGCCTTTCGCCCGTAGTCAGCTGGGATAGGCTCCAGCTTGCCTGCGACCCTGTAGAACAGGATAAAGCGGCTACAGATAATGAGATGAGATGAGAAGTCCAACTGCTGCTTCTTGCTGTTTTTAGTCTCGTATCAGATATTATTCTATCCACATTCACTGTATATGAGCAATCGTGTGCTCTGATTGGCTACTCTACTACTAGGATATCAGCTCATATACCGTGAGTAAAGAAAAACAAAATGGCGGATTGTGCTGCTGAACCAACTGAGGACAAAATAAAAACTCTACTCAGAAACAAAACCCCTCAAAATACAAAAAAAAAAAAAATGGCAACAAAATACGGAATAAAAAAATTTCATGGTAAGAAGATATCTTTCAAAAAATTTTCAAGAATTATTATTATTACATTTTTCACAAATTGCTGTATAAAGTTTTTATTTATCGAATTTGCAAAAAAAATAAAAATGCTCTTTCTCAAAATCCAGTGAATGTGGAGAGAATAAAACAATTATTCCGCTCAATCTCACCGTACACGGGTTACAGCCGGCTTGGTGCTCGTGTACGACTCGGTTTTGTGGAATAACTGTTAAATATCTGGAGGCGAAACTTCTGTGAAGACTGTAATAAACCGGATGTCTGCCTGTCAGCTGGACATCTCCATACATAATGAGGCCGATCACTACCGGAAGTGACGTCTTTCGCAAACAAAGAATAATGAGCTCATGTGGTCACGTGATCCCAACATGGCGGCCACCACAGCACATTACTCCAGCAGGGAGAAGAAAGTACAGAATAAAGTGTGGAATTCATAGCGACCTGACCACCTGCTGTACTGATTTTCTGTCTGTAAATAAATAAACCAGTCCGTTTTATAAATAAACAGGGAGAGTAGTGATGATGTTTGGATCCGCGAGTGAACCTTTAATGCACATCAGATTTGTTCTCCTTTAGATTTCATCTGAACAGGAACTATTATAATAAACACCGCGTGTGTTGTGAGAGTCACTGTTTCTTCAGTCCTCGTGCACTGCTGCGCATTTACCCTTTATTATTTATTTACACTTTATTACTTTCCCCATGAGCTGCATCACAGTCCAGACCCGCAGGCGTTAAACACATCTCTCTCCTAAACACACCGAGTGTGTGTGTGTGTGAGAGAGAGAGAGTGTATGTGTGTGTGTGTGTGTGAGGGTCTTATAAGGTGTTTTGCAGTGTCAGGTCATGCACAGTAACCCGCTCAATCCCTTTATCCTCCCGCTAAACAGCCTTCACAAACACACACAGATTCACTGTAAATAATCTCTCTCTCTCTCTCTCTATGCTAAGCTAGTAGCTACAGCGCTGCACCTTTAGCTAACGCTGCTTTATATGGCTTTTACCTTTTAAATAAAAATAATAAAAGGATCAATTTTCAAACTCTTTACTTACACAGTCACAATTCTTTCAACTTTTTTTGGTTTTTATCTCGGACAGTTAATGTATTTTGTTCTTCTTTGGTCTCTGTGTCTCTCTTTACCCGAGACTTGACGCGCACGCGCGCAGCTGTTTACAATGGAGGGGGTTTTAACCGCAAGACGTGCACGCGCGCGCACAGAGACCGAACGCTCGTGCACGCACAACAGTGAGAGAGAACGCTTGTGCACGTGCGACAGAGAACGCTCGTGCACGCGCAACAGTGAAAAGAGAGAGGGAATGCTCGTGCACGTGCAACAAAGAGAGAGAAAGAGAGAGATAGCGAACCCGAAAGCTCAGGCACGCGCAACAGTGTGTGTGTGTGTGTGTGTGTGAGAGAGAGAGAGAACGCTCATGCACGCGCAACAGTGAAAAGAGAGAGGCCGAACCCGAACCCTCAGGCACGCGCAACAGTGTGTGTGTGTGAGAGAGAGAGAAAGAACGCTCGTGCACGCGCAACAGTGAAAAGAGAGAGAGAGAACCCGAAAGCTCAGGCACGCGCAACAGTGTGTGTGTGAGAGAGAGAGAGAGAAAGAGAGAGAGAGAAAGAACGCTCATGCACGCGCAACAGTGAAAAGAGAGAGAGAGAGACCGAACCCTCAGGCACGCGCAACAGTGTGAGTGTGTGTGTGTGTGTGTGTGTGAGAGAAAGAACGCTCGTGCACGCGCAACAGTGAAAAGAGAGAGACCGAACCCTCAGGCACGCGCAACAGTGTGAGTGTGTGAGAGAGAGAGAGAGAGAGAGAGAAAGAACGCTCGTGCACGCGCGACAGTGAAAAGAGAGAGAGAGAACCCGAAAGCTCAGGCACGCGCAACAGTGTGTGTGAGAGAGAAAGAACGCTCGTGCACGTGCGACAGTGAAAAAAAGAGAGAGGGAGAGAAAATGCTCGTGCACATGCAACAGAGAGAGAGAGAGCGCGAACCCTCAGGCACGCGCAACAGTGTGTGTGTGTGTGTGAGAGAAAACGCTCGTGCACGCGCACGACACTCACCCATTGTATTTAAAGGTGTCAGTAGCCAATATTTTTAATTTCTTACTTGTACAAATAATGATCTGATATAAAATATACAATAGCATAAGGTCATTGTCTCAGAACAAGTTTATTACACAGCTGGGGGTGAAAAAACAGTTTGGAAATCTGCTTTCCTGTCCGGAATGTTTGTCCATATTTGGATTGGAATCTCGTCATTAATTTTATAGACACGCCCCCAACGCCCTTTTACATTCTCATAAATTAGAGGTGTTCAGTGAACGGGATCTGTTCGTTCAGTTTGTTCGTTTTGATCGTTCAGTATTCCGTCATTTTCAGTGCGTTCCTCCGAATCATTCGGTTCCCACAGTCGTCCATTTTCTTGTCAAATTTCATAAAAATTACAAAATAGTCTCTGAATATTTATATGTTTTAAATGTACTGTTGCATTACTGTGAAAATCGCTCTATAGTAAAATAAATTACAAGCAAATTTTATCAAAACAATCCATCTAAATATCCAACAGGCAGCCTGGATTTTCAGCCACACTAATAAAAACACTGTGTGGCGCTGTTTTGAGTGTCATTTATTCCATGTCTGTTTCAGGCGTTACAGAGAATTATTACAGACAGTGGGGTTTATGGAAACAGAGCTCTGTGTTTCCGTTGTGTTTATGCGTCATTTAGTCAGTGACGTCTTTAAAAAACTGGTTTGTTCAAATGTTGAAATGCTGAACAACTGCAGATAAAAAGGTCACCGGTTCATTCGTTCGTTCTCTAATAGCACTTCTGGATAAGATTTCTGATAGACCCCATGTTGTCGTAGCTGTATCCAGTTCTCAGTCGTCTGATACCCCTTTTCCACCAGATCAGTTCCAGGGCTGGTTCGGGGCCAGTGCCGGTGCTGGTTCACAACTCGTTCAACTTGCGAGCCAGATGAGAACCAGTTTGCTTTTCCATAGCTCGCGGTGCTAAGCAGAGCCACGTCATTACGTCGCTGTATACGTCAGTTACGGCGCTATGTTTACATAAACCTTGGCGCGAATATCAAAGCAAAAACAATGCGGAAGAAGCAGCAGCAGCAACAACAATAATAATGGATGACTTCGTGTTTGTACAGCTGCTGCTTCTAGTCGCTTAAAAATGGCGATCTTTCGCGGTCTTGTTATTGTTGTTGGTCTTAACAACTCCGCCCCCCCCCCCGCGACGTAAGCGGTTCTTTCCTCTGGCCCAGCAGAGAGTTGGTGCTAGCCTGGAACCGGTTTTTCTGGCCCCAGAGCCAGTTCTTTGTCAGTGGAAACAGAAAACCCGGTTCCAAACTAAGCACCGGCCCCAAACCAGCCCTGGAACTGCTTTGGTGGAAAAGGGGCATAAATCTCCTCCTCTTGCTCCAGGCTCCGATGGTTATCTGTAGTTGATTGACATGTCAGTGAACCAATCAGGCTTTAGCTTTTGGCGAGTTCTAAGAGAGACGAATGAACGAGAGTCAGTGCACTGGACAGGAGAAAGACCACAAAGAGTCAAACGAACAAATCACTGATCAGGGGTGGGTTTCCCAAAAGCATCATAGCACAAAGATCATCGTTAAATGGTAGAGCGAGCATCACAATGAACACTCTCTCTCTCCTAGTTAAGATGTTCTTAGTGTTAAGAGGCTTTTGGGAAACCCACCCCGTTTCAGTTTTTGGTGATTCGTTTGAAAAGATTCGTTCGTTTGTTCATTCGATTCTTTTATAAATCACTATGAGGAAAATTTGCATGTTTATTCCGTGTTCGATGCGAAGTTGCAGCTTGTAATTCCCCACCAAAACACACCCCGTCAGCTTTAAATCTGGGGTCGTCTTCTCAACTTCCATCAAAAGTGACATCACATCAACATGGCCGCTCATATTATGAACAGTGTAACGTCTCTATGTTTAAATGAGTTTGTCGCAGCGCTGGTTTTAGACCAGTTGATATACAAACACAGTACTTGGTTAAATCTGCAACACTGACCAAACTAATCACTGTTTTGAGAAGCCAATTATCTACATTAGAGATATATAACTAACGTTAGCTGGTTAGCCTGTTGCTAATGCTACTCACTATTCTCCTCCCTGACGTCGTCATGCCGCAGTTTCAGTCCTGAATGTTTGAAGTTCACTTTAGTAAAACAGAACCAGTAGCTGCTCAGGCCTGTATCTGTAAAAGTTCTGTTAAAATAACTTATTACCAGCTTTATGTGCAGACGAATGATACGCTTTAATGGCGGCGTCCATGTTTTATTTTAGACTTACACACAGCGTATTTCGACAGCGTATGACAAATGCAAACAATACAATAAATTCACAGGACAGTGCCTGTCAAACAACTGAATTTAATTAATACATTGATAGAGAAATAGATATTTAAATATATAACGTGTTTAAATAAATAAATTCCTTAACATATAAAAATCTAATTTAAGAGAGGATGAAATCATTCATCACTGAACTCTGAATCATGTCACATGTTTTAAAGTGACCATTAAAACCTACTTCACTTCCTGTCATGTGACTACGGTATGTGGCCTCTGAATCAGAATTATAGCATGTTACTGATTACACAGAGTCACTGAGATCAGCAACATGAATCCGGAATGACCTTTTGACTAAAATGAACCTGAATAAAAATAAAATAGTGTGTTCAAGTCTTTAACCTAAAAATAGAAATTCAGCCGATATCAAAATACCAAGAAAAAAAAAGAAAATTAATTTTATTTGCAGAGACAAAAGATTATTATTTATTATTATATTTATTGCTACAGTTGAAGGTTTGTCTTTTTATTGAATAAACATTCACATTACAAGGCACTCTTATGGCTGTCTGTTTTTGTCTCGTGGTTTTATTTTATTGGATCTATTTGATTTTATTCTCTCTTGATCTTATACTGAATTGATTTTACTGTTCAGCACTTTGGTTGATGCTGCCTGTCTTGTCTTTCAAATGTGTCATAGAGATAAAGCTAACTTGACTTGAATATTAAAGTATTAAAGTTTGCATTTATAAAGATGGAATTTAGCTAAACGTTCGCTAAAATACCGAAACATACTGATGGAGGTTATTTTAACATTACATGGTAAATACATGTTAAAAAAAAAACAAAAAACATGATCATTACATTTATGGTATTTAGAAGACACACTTATCCAGAGCAACATACAATATACCCAGAGCAGCCTGGGGTTTGGTGCCTTGCTCAAGGGCACTTCAGCTATTCCTGCTGGTCTAGGGAATTAAACCAGTGACCTTTTGGTCCCAAAGTTGCTTCGCTAACCATTAGGCCATGACTTCCCCTAGCAAGGCAGAGAGAGTATTTAATGTTTATTTTAAAGCTATTATTTTGACATAAAATGCTGGAATAAAGTTTTAGCGTATATTTAAAAAATAAAAGAGTTAAAACATAGATGTATTGGGTGCACTCTATTTTTTTTAGTAGTGTCAATGAATAGTGACTTAATTGTTGTAGAATGCAGTATAATATTCTCAATAAATGATTATGATGATTATTATTATTAGTTACAAATTAGGGTTCAGAGTTGAATTGACAGGAAGTGAAGAAGTTTTAATTGTGATAATTTGTCACTTTAAAACATGTGATAAAGTCTTCAAGAGCCTGTGGTTATGAATGACTATTTATTTATTTAACTAATTTTTTAAAAATCAACTGATTTATTGCAATTATACAAATTATTATTATTATTATTATTATTGGCCGGCATGGTGGTGTAGTGGTTAGCACTGTCGCCTCACAGCAAGAAGGTCCGGGTTCGAGCCCCGGGGCCGGCGAGGGCCTTTCTGTGCGGAGTTTGCATGTTCTCCCCGTGTCCGCGTGGGTTTCCTCCGGGTGCTCCGGTTTCCCCCACAGTCCAAAGACATGCAGGTTAGGTTAACTGGTGACTCTAAATTGAGCGTAGGTGTGAATGTGAGTGTGAATGGTTGTCTGTGTCTATGTGTCAGCCCTGTGATGACCTGGCGACTTGTCCAGGGTGAACCCCGCCTTTCGCCTGTAGTCAGCTGGGATAGGCTCCAGCTCGCCTGCGACCCTGTAGAACAGGATAAAGCGGCTAGAGATAATGAGATGAGATTATTATTATTATTATTATTATTAACAAATTAGGGTTCAGAGTTGACTTGACAGGAAGTGAAGAAATTTTAAGTGTGATAATTTGTCACTTTAAAATGTGATAAAATGTTCAAGATCCTGTGGTTTAGAATGACTATCTATCTATCTATCTATCTATCTATCTATCTATCTATAATTAAATAACCTCGTGGGATTTGCTTGCTAAATAAACTGTTTTTAAACATGCTAACTCTTTAATAGTTGCAGTCATGGAAACCATTTTAATGCAGCATAAATCAACTGTAATAAATGAAAAAGAAAATGTAAAAAGTCTCAAAAAAGGAAATCATGGATAACTGAGATAAAATATATAAAAAATATATAAAGTTATGAGAACATTTTTAGGCTTTTTTATTGTTATTTACCAATATAAAGGTGTTTATTAGTGAGTCAGAATTGTTTTAAAAAAAAAAGATTAAATGTGTCGATTATTGTGAAAAAGTTGCATTTTTAATGGAATAGTTATCCCTTAAAATCAAAAACACAAGTCTGGGGTCATCTGTCTGTCTCTGTCTGTCGACTTAAAATGGCGTCATGGAGTGACGCAATGACGTCGGGATCACGCAGCTGCAACGTGCCAGTACGTGGCGTCATGTGATCAGTGGGCGGGGCCTGGTTAAAGGGTCCGGAGGTGCGTCGCTTGTTTTGGTTATTGTGGTAGAGCTCGCGCTCCTGATCTGCACAGGAAGATGGACACTAAACCGGAAAACAGCAAGGTAACCGGAGAGAGAGAGAGAGAACCCATCCCATCCCACACTCCACTCATCCCACACCCGGCTCAGCACAACTTTCAGCTGTTTATAAAGTGGAACATGGCGGATTTAATCACCTGCGCATTTATAGTTGAAGTAAATAAGTGAAGCTAGCAAAGCTGCCAAAGTTTAGCTGTGAACCCGGAAGTACAGCAAATAACCAGGAGGTGGATTTGTTTTGGGACTGTTTTTAGTTTTCTGTCAGATTTTAAGGGAGTTTTAAGGCTGGGTTAATTGTCCTGTAATGTGTCTAATTATAGATTGAAGTGTGGCTGGATGAACCTGTTCACAATGAGCCAGTTACTGATTTATGTTCTCTGATTTGTTAATAACAGCAGGCAGAGGGTTGGGTGAGTTTATTTTGCTTGTTCAGTGACCCACAGATCAGGAATCAAAGCAGTGGAATTTTACCAAACAGACCAGGTGACAGGAGTTGAAATTCCTAAACAAGAGTCTTTCTCACGTGTTCATTTCAACACCTGATTTTAATAATAATAATGATGATGATGATGATGATACGGTACAGTATTCAGGAGTCATGTGTTGATATGTCTGTGTTTTCTCTTGGTGCTGTAACCCAGTCGAGCGTGAGTCACAGAGTAAAGGTGACATTGTGTTTTTTGTCCCACAGCTGATTTTTGAGAAAGAAGGAGTTTACCTCCACACCAACGCCAAGAGGACCAGCGAGGAGACCTCCATCCCCGGCTTCATCCGCATCGTGGAGCGGGTGAGAAAAACACGTACATTTGGCTCAGTGCACGTTTTATTGTCTGCATTAAACGCAGTAGTCAACACTTTTTCACAAATCCTTTCTTCCCTTTATCCTTAATTTTTCTCATTCTTCCTTTCTTCTGTTTTTCCTTTTTCCCTTCACTGCTTTCTCTCTCTTTCCTTCCTTTTTCCTTTTTTAATTTTTCCCCCTCATTCATCCTTTTATTTTGAGTTTCCTTCCTTCCTTCCAGTTTACTTCCTTCTCAATTTTTTCCTTCCTTAAATTATTACTTGTCTTTTTTAACTTTTTTCCTTCTATGAATTTTCTTTCTTTCTGATCTCAATTAATTGAACCCTCTGCTGCAGAGTGTCATGTAATATGGTGTTGGACATTTTATTGCACTGCGATTTTGTTTTTCCACAAAGTAAAAAGAAAAAAAACCCTCCACCCTAACGCCTGTGTGTGTGTGTGTGTGTGTGTGTGTGTGTGTGTGTTTTTTTTCCCCCCAACAGGATGGAGAGCCAGCATTGGAATGGAGACCTGTTCAGGATGAGGGGAGAAACGCACCTGCTGTCTTGTACACCAAAAAGGTGTGAAACTCTGAGCCTCTGTGTTTTGAGTCATTCTATGAAATAAATAAAGGGGAAGAGAGTGAAACCCAGACTGGGACAGACATCCCCCTCCCCCCTCAGAATGGAGCCCAGAATGGCGCCCAGAATGAACAAGTGTTTCCAGGCGAAATAAACTTCACCCGGCAGCACTTATTTTATACCTATATGTTGATAACGGTAATAGTTCTCAATCATCAGCTGTCAGGATAAAGTCCTATGAAAATCCATGACCTTGAGTTTGACATTTCAGTCATTCAAGGTCAAAGGACATGGTGCCAAATGAAAGGCCATATGGGAGTTCCTATACGCTCCTAATAGTAAACATTTGTCTATTGGCAGCTGATTTTGAGTTATAATGGAAGATGTTATTTTGACTGAAAGGTTGACCTTTCCGGTGACCTTGACCCAATTAGCCCCAAAATTTAGTTAGGTAATCTACGGACCTTTGCCCACGTACCCTGACTTCAAATTTTCAATCGGTGCAACCGTCTACGCTCTAGTGTTGACAGACACACACACACAAATAAACAAAAAAGATCAAAGGTCATGGTGCCAAATGAAAGCCCATATATATAACTTTGTATATGTTGATAAAGATAAGCATCTCTTTATCTCAAACCGTTTTCGAGTTATAATGGAAAATATGCAAATTTTAGCAATGATCCCCCTGACATTTGACCCTCAACCACTAAGAAAACTGAGAGATACCCATCATGTAGCATATCAATGAAAGTAAAATTGAAAGTTGAACATTTTGGAATTGAAGTAAATATGATGAATATGAAGGAAGATATCGCAAAAAAAATATTTTGACCTTTTTGGTGACCTTGACGGGATGACCCTCCAAATGTTGGAGGTTCTATTTGAGACCAATGTCCATCTATCCTGAAAGTTTCATGAAGGTTGGTCCAGCCGTTTTCCTGTCATGTTGCTAGCAAAAAAACCAAAAACAAACAAGGAAACCCCACCGAAAACAATACCTCGCCCCCTGGTGGACTCCGTCCCGGGCGAGGTAATAAATTATCCCATGGAAGGAAGGAAGAAGTATCCTGAGTGTTCCTCTTTTCTTCTGCATTTCTTTTTCCCTTTCGTACTCTTTTTTTACTTTCTCTCATTTTTGAAGATGACGGTGCGTCCAGACGCAGCGGCCCAGAGCTCCTCACGTTTTGGCAGCTACTTTTGTTTTTATATCATGTTTTTCTTGCGGGGTTTTGTAACCGTGTGTACAGCAGAGCTGAGCTGCTTTCAGTTCTGAACGATATTCACTGCGAGGCTGACAGCTGGGATTCCATCCCTTCGGAGATGGAGTGTGAGGAAGAAAGTGATTCAGCTTTGATGATGTGCACTGAGATCGTTTTAATCTCTGTAATGCTGCTGTTATTTGTGAGCGACGTTGAGCTCGATACCCAGATATCTTTTAACCGTCTGAGTTCAGGGTTAGAGGGAACATGGTGGTGTTTTAGCTCGACGCTGATCAGGACGACAGAAACCATGTGATTTATCTCCAACAGGACGGTGAAGAGGGAGAGGAGGAGACAAAGTTCGACCCCGGGTACGAGCCTGACTGGGCCGTCATCAGCACAGTGAAGCAGAACAGAGAGAAAGAACAGATCCCCATCACAGAGACAGGCAGGAACTCACTCACTCACTACAGAGTTCAGCATTGCTGTGTTGTAAACACAGATAGTACATATTGTGTGTGTGTGTAGGTCACTGGGGTGCGTTCTCTCTGCCCCTGTCGGAGCTCTACTCCCTGCGTCGCGCTCGTTTCTCTCTGGGCAGGAACTTCGTGGTGTTGACGAGTCGAGGAGGCGACCCTCTGCCCCCGCTGCACTTCCACAGGGGGGGAACACGGGAACTGCTCCGAGCCATGCAGAGATACATCCGACTCACCCCGTGAGGCTCTGCACGCGCACACACACGCATCTCTCACACTCATGTACTGTGTAAATATCACCGGCTACAATAATATTAATCACTTCAGTAATTCATAAAATAAATAACTACATAAATCTCAATCTGTTCATCTCTCTATCTCATGCTTTATCTCTCCCTGTCTCTATCGCCTCCTCTTCCTCCCTCTTTATTTCTCTCTCTGACTTTCTCTTCCCCTTTCTCCCTTTCTATCCATCTCTTTGTCTCTCATTTTCTTTCTCCCTATCCCCGTGTCTAACTCTCTCTCTGTCTCTTTCTTTCCCTCTTTCTGTCTTTCCTCCCTCTCACTGTTCTTTGTCTTTCTCTTTGTCTCTCTGTTGATCTTTTCTCCTCTCTACCTGTCTTGGTGTCTCTCCCTCTTTCTCTCTGTATTTCTGTCTCTCTGTTTTGCTTTCCTTTGTATCTCTCCCTCTCTCCACCCCCTCTCTCTATCTCTTTCCCTCCCCCTCTCTCTCTCTGCCCCCTCACTTTCTCCCTCCCCCTCTTTCTCCGCCTCTCTCTTCCTGTTTTTCGCTCTCCCTTTTTCTCCCCCCCCCAGGTCCCCAGTGGATGGTCGTTTGTTCCTGGCGTATCCTCATGACTCCAGCGCGCTCTCTCACTCATTCGACGAGCTGCAGATGTTTGATGACACCAGCTCAGACCTCGTATCTGTACGTCTACCTCTCTCTCTCTCTCACACACACACACACACACACACATACACACACACTTTTTGAGCCCTATTATTTTTAGTCTCTTCCTGTACAGAGGTTTATCCAGGACCCGTACGCGACCACATTCGGTGGCTTCTCCAAGGTGACAAACTTCTTCCGAGGAGCGCTGAGACCTCCAGAGTCGCCTCTGCATTCCCACGGAGACTCGTACGCACCTCGCTTATATGATGACGAGCCTGGGTTCGAGCTCATAACCTCCGTACGTCAAAATTAACGTGCTTTGTTCATCGCATTCGGGTTATTGTGGGCGGGGCTTAAGCCTAATTCGATCATTCAAAATAAAAACGTGATCATGTGACCTCAGCATTAACCTTTTATCCAGGTGTGCTAGAAAACTGGCTAGTATCGGGTGAACTATTGTTCTATGATCATTTCTGATTGGCTGGTGAAATACAATTTAGGCTCCACCCCTTTTGACCCTGACTGTCACTTAGCAAAATCATGACCACAAACACAAGGTGGGTTTTGTTTTTGTTTGTTTTCCCCCTTCCCATTTTGGTTTGCTAATTTTAGTGATGTCACTTCCTGTGTCAGCAGCAAGGGGCGGAGCTTGGTCCCCGGCCAAAGGTGAGCAGAGGGCAGCCTCTGGACGACTGGGAGCCGTTTCTGGACTCGGATGGCCGTGTCACAAATCCACAGAAGGTCAAGGAGCTGGTGTTCAGAGGGGTGTGTCCACGTTCCAGATGTTTCTACACGTTGCACCAGGCGTGTCCTCCGTGTCACTTAGTGTAACAGAGATAAAATCCGAAAGCTGTTAAACAAGTTTTGGTTTGACCTTCTTTATGACACATGTGCATGCACACACACACACACACACACACACAGCACGTTATTCCCTGTGTTTCTCTCCCAGGGCATCGTTCCGTCTCTGCGGAAGGAGGTGTGGAAATTCCTCCTGGGATTTTACCCCTGGAACAGCACAGCCAAAGAGAGGGAGGACATCATCCGAAGGAAGACGTGAGCTAGAACCCTGTCCTAACCCTGTTCTGAACCTCATCTCTCACCGGTACGTTTCTTACCCTGGTGGTTCTGACCATTCACTTCATGTGACACTGTTCCTGCAGAGACGAGTATTTCAGGATGAAGGTCCAGTGGAAATCAATCAGCGAAGAGCAAGAGATGAGAAACTCCCTCCTCCGGGGATACCGCAGCCTGATTGGTCAGTTCACATCTTCATTTCCTCTTGGTCAAAGTTCGTTAGCTCATCCGAGTCAACATCCGTTACCTGAATACCCAGAACGCATTGCAACATGAAAGCTGCTTTAAAAAAAAAAAAAAACGGCTGATGGAGCTGCTGAGAGGCGTTAACAGTAAAACATGTCATTATTGTATCCGACTGGCCGGACTGTTTACTGACGAGGAGTATAACGACCTTTATGCACTTTGCATAAGAGCTCAGCATTTAACATCTGCTCAGAAATGCACCAAGAGAAATGTACATATTTATCCATCCACCTGTTTAAAAACTGCACGTTATCAAATCGACATGGGAGTCTGGAATGATTGACAGATGTGTCAGGGCTAGAACTTTCCGATATTAACTGACTTGCTGGTAGCCCCGCCCCTTTTCCTCTTATCTCACGTCTTAAGTAATCTTCTGGACGGTGATATCAAATTCATTTCATTTTTTTTCTTGCACCCGCGTTTTCCTTCACATAAAAAAAGTGAACATTATGTCTTGCGTTTGTTAATGTGAAATTAAATCTGTTAGTTACTGAGCTACTTCACGACTAACCAACATCTGTTTTTAGCCGAAAGAAGGAAAGGTGTGTGTGTGGGGGGGGGAAGGGAATCAAAGAAAGTGTCAAATTGAAGACTTTACCCGTCATTTTAACGGTAATGATTAATATAAAGTAGCGACAGAACCAATCCGGTCCAGGGATCGGATCCAGGAACAAAAACGGTCAGAACTGAATTGGGAGAAGATTTTTGTTTTGGACTAGAAGTGTGTTATGGATAGAAAGATTTTATTATGTTTGTGTATCAGCCAGCAATGATGCAGAATTTGTGTTTTGTTTTTTTTTTTTGTTTTTTTTTTTAAATAAACCACAATGTGACATGCTCTGATTGGTTTTGGATGTTTTGGTTTGTTGTGATTGGACAGAGCGGGACGTGAATCGGACTGACAGACATAATCCGTTCTTCTCGGGGAACGAGAACCCGGGCCTCACGCTGCTCAATGACGTGCTCATGACCTACTGCATGTATAACTTTGACCTGGGTAAGTGTGTGTGATACACATCTCAGCCACTGAGCAGTGCTGTTTCACTACTTTAACATTGAGATTTATTTGCTCCTAAAGCCTCGGTCACAACCGGCCGTACGTGCTCCTACAGCCGGTCTACATGCAAAAAACGCAAGAAACGCACAGAGGGCGCGCGTGTGACGTGCTGATTTTCGAGCCGCAGACCGGCCGCAGAGGTTCTTTGTCATGTCAAACAAATTCTACAGGCACTTACGTTTTTTTCAGGTTGCAAGACAAACTTGCGGCCAACGTGCGTCTTTCTCCACGAACAAAAAAAACGCAGCGATTTGGGAAACGCCAAAAAACTGTACGTCCGGTTGTGACCTAGGCTTAACCCAGAAGTAATTTAATCGGCTACATGTCACTAGTTTATTTTATTTATTGATTGAAGGCTTTTTTTTTTGGCTTGGTGCCTGAGCTGTGTGTTTTCAGATGGCTGTGTGTTGATTATTTGGATTTCCTCGGTGTGTTTCTCAGGTTATGTTCAGGGTATGAGCGATCTCCTGTCACCGCTGCTCTTCGTCACTCAGAATGAAGTGGAGTCTTTCTGGTGTTTAACGGGATTCATGGAGCTTGTGGTGCGTCTTGATTTATTTTGTCTTTTTTTTTTTTTTTTTTTTTAAACCTTTTGCAGAACGCATGCCACAGTGACGCGGGGCGTAGCCATCATTTTAGAAGTGAGGGGGACAAATTGTTCAGAGGTCTATTGAGTGATTTATCATCCTCTCGCATTCAATTGCACCTCTCCTTAGCAGCTAAAGAACCGCATAACCACAAACAGCACAGCACCAGGGAACTGACTTTAGTTCTTTAAAATGATATACCATCAAAATCTAAAGTCAAAATCTATAAATCTATAAAGTAAAATGTATAAATAGAATTAAGAATTCTCTTCTCACCTGTGACCCTGCGTAATCCTCCCTGTTGGCCTCTGGTCCACTGTCTCCTCTCTCACCCTGCTCTTTCTATTGTGGCAATAAAGATTAAAAAACATGTGGAAAGCAACATTTTGAAATAGAATTAGGAATACAGTAATAATAATCAGCAAATTCATGCACTTTAAACTTTAACTACCACAAAAATAAATTAAATCTTTATGAAAATAAGTCAAAGGAACACAAATACATTTATATTCTTATTTTCTACCCAGAAGTGAGTAATCTTAGAGTAGCCAAAATAGTAATGTTACTCAAGTAAGAGTATTGTTACTTTAGAATAATATTACTCAAGTAAAAATAAAATGTATTTTGCAACAAAACAACTCTTAAGAGTACAATTTATCCAAAAAGTTACTCGAGTAAATGTAACGGAGTAAATGTAACTCGTTGCTACCGCCTCTAAGTTAGCTAGCTAGCTTAACTCACTAAACTGACATCTATTTGTCATCTTTTAGCTCAGCATTATCTCCATTCAACAGCATTACTCAACTCACACGGTTTGTTTGGAAATAACTGTGTAAAGTCTTTAGGCTCTTGGCTGGTTTGCTGAACATACAGAAGCGCTGCCCAGATCTGAATCACATCAAAGATACTCATACAATATTTTCTAAAGTGTCTCTGATCACACACCACAGCGGGGTTTTTTTGCCGCCTTCTCTCCGCCTGCTCATGATGCGTTTAGAGGCGGCTCGGAAAAACGCGTTTCCACATGTTAAACATGAATTGAGTGGCTGTAATGGCTGTGAAAGTGCGGGGGACGGAGGGCACAAATACGGGAAGTGCGGGGGACATGTACCCCGCGTCCGCTACGCCCGTGCAGTGACGTAACTCCAGCTCACTTACTTTAGGGTTAATATTTTATCTCCTTTTCTTGCATCATTTAAAAAAAATTTGCTTTAGATGAAAAGCAGGACACATGATAACATTCACAATCAATCTTCTCACTCATGGGAATGGGGTACCAATATTTTTGGAGGTTTGTTAACGAGTGTGATTTGTGTATTTCAGCATCAGAACTTTGAAGAATCTCAGGAGGCGATGAAACAGCAGCTGCTCCAACTCAACCTTCTGCTCCG